>NC_086245.2:7693286-7993286 GCF_036321145.2 Pelmatolapia mariae
AGCTAGCTAACCTCACACCACCTACAAATAAAATCGTATAGTTAAGAAGTTTAAATCATAAACAGCTAAAAGATATTTCTGGATGTCCCTGCATCTATTGAGAACAGGAATAATAAAGTTTTGAGTGGACTTACCTGCTTTCCATCGAGTAATCGCTGTCCTTGCACAAATTGTTTTACTCCGTCTGAGTGTCTGCGGGGGTGGAGCTAAAATGATGGGTAACGTGGGGACCGCAAAATTCAGGAAAGGTGTAACCTTTGCAAACAAGATTCTCTCCACCTGCTGAGGCACACACTTCATTGGGGGATGGGCATGATCATCATGGGGACCAAAAAAGTCTGGAAATGTCAGCTTACTTTCATCTGCACACATTTGTTTCATGTAGGCTTGCTTTTGTTTCACTGTTGATTGTCTTTGTGTATTTTTCATTTTCTTGTCAATCAAAACAAATTATTAAAAAAGAAATCCAAAAGAGGAAAATGGATCACTTATTTTTAAAACAGCAGTTTAAGCACAGGAATATTGGGGCGATCATGGCTCAAGAGTTGGCAGTTTGTCTTGTGATCGGAAGGTTGCCGGTTCGGAGCCCCGCTTCGGACAGTCTCGGTCATTGTGTCCTTGGGCGAGACACTTCACCTACTGCAGGGGTGTCAAACTGAATTGCACAGGGGACCAAAACTCAAGGCACACTTTGGGTCGTGGGCCAAACAAGATAAACATTTATTGAACACACTAAAACAATGATTTTTTAAACATAAATATGAATAAAAACAGACAGGAATATTATTCCAGATTAAATAAACTTAAAAAAATAAACTTTAACTTTAAATATTTTGCTCTTCATAAAATATATCCTGTCAAAATTATGCAAGTTAGAAATGGTAAATGGCCTGTATTTGTATAGCGCTTTTCTATTACATAAATATGAACATGCTTCCAAAAACCCCAGAAAAAAATGAATGAAAGCATTCACAAGGTTCGAGCCGCATGCAGACGTAGCTGGGCGTTGCTGCAGGAATGGAACTTTTTTTTTTTTTTTGATTATAACTGATTTAATTTTTTTTATAACATTTTACAAAAAAAACGAGAAGCACATTAATTCATAAATGTGATCTACCAAAGGTAAAAGGAAAAAATTAACCATGTTTCCTGTTCATATGGCTTGTAATTGGGATGAAGTAAACATCTGTTGAGTAATTTAACATAAAATTGTTTGATAGTGTTAATTTGGAAAGCCAAAACTCTAGCGGGTCCACCAGACCCACGAACACTGGCTGAGTAACAAAAATACGAACACCACACAAGGGTTAAGGAGCCAACTTATGACTGAAAACAGCACATGAAAAATGTAAACCATAAATCAGGGGTCCCCAAACTTTTTCCAGTGAGGGCCACATAACGTTTTCCTTCTCTGATGGGGGGCCAGGGTCAGTTTGTAACAGAAAAAGTGTGACGATCGCAGGTTTGCCGAAATGTAAACATTTATTGTTTTCCAGAAAGCCACACATAACCAAATATTAATAACCCTTTCCGAGATCAAATAACCCTCTCTGGGTTCTTCACAGAAAAAATTAACATAGGAAATACTTAATAACACTATTTATGACATCAATAATAACCAAATAACCCTCTCTGGGTTCTTCACAGAAAAAAAGTCAGGAAATATATAATAACAGTATTTCTGAAATCAATAATAACCAAATAACCCTCTCTGGGTTCTTCACAGAAAGAAAGTTTCTGTTGTGCCGTGCACAATCTTACGCTTCAGTTGTCAGAGCAGAATCTTAAATGACACATATGAGCAGTCTCTCAAAGTTCTTGCGTTCTTTCCTTATAATCCAGTTTTGCAGGTTCCAGTAGGGTAGCCTAGTAGACACCACTGTTTGCTCTCGCTCATCAACTTCCCTCTGAAAACCACAAAGCAAGCAGGCTGAGAAACCGAACTAAGTGATACAGCACCTACACAGCACAAAACATTTTCACAAGCTTTTTTCAATGGTTGTGGAGATGGATTTTATCCCAGTAGATTTTATTATGATTATATTTGTTTATACTCAGAATAACTCATTTAAGTCACAAAAGTGAGCTTACCTTATGTATGTATGTTCATCAGTGTGAACTGTGGGCCTGCATCTGGTCCTGCATCTGGTGAGAAGTTGAATGTCCGGTTCCATTCTAGTCACAGCCACTCTCAAACACTGATGCAGATGTTCATCTGTCAATCTTGATCTCATCGGAGATTTCATGAGTTTCATGCGTGAAAAGGTTTGCTCGCAGATATACGTGCTGCCAAAAAGTGTGGACATCTTCATTGCGTGTTTTTTTATGTTAGGGTACAGGTCATTTGGGAGGGCGGCATAGAAGTCAACGAGATTGTTGGGCTTGAATGCGTCTTTCAGAACATCACAGTTCTGTAACTCGGCCAGCTCAAACTGATAAAAAGGCTGGGCTTCATCGATGTCGGCAACAAAGGGGTTTTGGAAAAGACGGATTTCTTTTGCATGAGCATGTAGTTGACGGAATCGCACACTGAATTCCGCCTTCAGCATTTCCAGTGCTTCCACACACTTTTCAGCTGGGAACAGGACCGCTGGGTTCTCTGCAGAAAGGTTTTGGGTAGCAGGGAGATGGGTGAAGTTGTGCTTTTTCACTTGTTCCAAAAGCAGCGCTAGTTTCAACTCAAATGCTTTTATGTGGGAATACATGTCGCAAATGAGTTTCCCCTGGCCTTGTAGCTGCAAGTTAAGGCCGTTCAGCATTTCCGTCACGTCTGTTAAAAATGCGTGGTGCCACTTCCATTCTGGGTCGATCAGCTCTGGGACCGTTTTGCCTTTTGAATGAAGAAATGCATTAATTTCGGGTAGCAGCTCGTAAAAACGCCTCAAAACTCTGCCGCGGCTCAACCATCGGACCTCTGTGTAGTACAGCACATCTCCGTACGCAGATTCCAGTTCAGACAGGAATTGTTGGAACTGCCTGTGTTTAAGTCCAATTTGCTCTGATGAAGTTTATGCATGATACCACAGCCTTCATGACAGAATCCCACTTCAACACTTTGCAGCAAAGCGCTTGCTGGTGAATTATGCAGTGGACTTGTAGAGGGGCGGTGAGACCCCGTTCTTCCATCTCGCGGTTCATACGTCCTATTAGGCCCCGAGATGCGCCCACCATACAAGGAGCCCCGTCAGTCGTGATGCTAGCAAGCTTTGCCCAGTCCAGATCCAACTCTTCCATTGTTTGACATACTTTGTTGAAAATATCCTCCCCCGTCGTAGTGCCTTTCAGACTTTGGAGGGCTGCCAGCTCCTCGCACATCTCAAAGTTTGCGCTGACTCCACGAATAAAAATAAGAAGCTGCGCTGTGTCCTGTACGTCCGTGCTCTCATCCAGTGCTAATGAAAAAAAGTCAAATTCTTTCGTCTTTTGCTGCAGCTGGGCATATACATTACCCCCTATTTCTTCCACGCGTCTGGTGATTGTGCTTGCCGATAGACTCACAGCATTAAAGACATCTTTCTTATCGGGACACACCTCCTCCACGACAACATTCAAACATTTCTTGACAAACTCTCCCTCAGTGAAAGGTTTACCGTAGCTTGCTATTAGTTGAGCAACACGAAAGCTGGCCCGAACTGATGACTGATTCAGCTGAGTTTGGCGTACAAATGCAGTCTGCTGAGCTAACAGTCCACTTTTTAGCTTTGAGATTTTGTCTGTTCGCATTTGGCCTTGCAAGCTATCATACTTGTCTTTGTGACGGCATTCATAATGTCGGCGCAGATTGTATTCTTTGAATACCGCCACCGTCTCTTGACAGATGAGACAAACAGCCTTTTCTTTGCATTGAACAAAAAAATAATCGTGTGTCCACTGCAGGTTAAATACCCTGCATTCTGAATCAATTTTTCTCTTACCTAACCTTTTTGCCATTATTCCGTTCTTTGGGGTCACGTTCTGGGCAAAGTGAGGTCGTAGTAGCAAAAATTTTTTTTTAGGGTGTTTCACAATTCAAATCAAATGAGCTTTATTGACATGAGGAAACATTTCCTGAGATTGAGTCGGGCAGGCCCACTACACCCCAGTGTTCTATGGGTGCATTAGTGTCGATTGCGTGGCCAGACTGAAAAAATAATAATGCATCTCTAATATTGTTCAGGGGGCCGGGTCAAATGTGGAGGCGGGCCGTATCCGGCCCACGGGCCGTAGTTTGGGAACCACTGCCATAAATCTTTTAGTAAGCAAGCATTTTTTGTTTGGTTTTATATCTCTTCATCTGCTCCGCTTTCAACATGAACATCTGCTTTCTGTTTCCTTTCTTTTTCGATCATCTCCATCCTCTTCTTTCTGATGCCATCCTCGTGTTTTTTCCTCTCTTCTTCCACTTGACTCACTCTTCTCTGGGGGGTTGCTGGGAGAAGGGCCGGTTTGTGTTTTCCAGCTGGTTTCTTGTCTGCAGGCTTTGTGGCTCCATCTGGGACCTTCCTCACAGTTAAAGGCTCTCCGTATTTGGGGGCTGGTTTTGTAATCTTCTGGGCTGAGGCTGATGGCACCTGTGCCACACCCGATTTAGGCTGCTTGTGAAGAAAAGTATGGCGAAATTCCTGAGCAATGATCTGTGGTGTGAGAAACTTCTCAATCCTACAGGAGAGGAACGATTTGTCCAGTATGCTATTGACTGAGGGTCGCTCTCGAGGGTTGCGTTTAAACAGCTGTGCAAGGAGAGATCGCAGTTCTTGGGAGTAGTGACAAGACACAGGAGGGTACGACTTATCTTAAGAACCAAGTTCTTCATGTTGCCAGCCTCAAATGCATGCTTAAGAGTGCACATTTCATACAGAACACACCCTAGGGCCCAAATATCACTTTTGTTATTGTATGGTTTATTTTCACAGATCTCTGGTGACAGGTAATATGGTGTTCCTATGCATGTTCTTGCCAGTTCTACAGTGCTGTTCAGCACCCTTGCAATTCCAAAGTCTCCAAGCTGAACTGTTCCATCTTTTGTCAAAAAGATGTTCTGTGATTTTATGTCTCTGTGGAGAATTTTTCGATCGTGTACATGCTTGAGCGCTAGGCAGATCTGCACAAACCAATCTAGGATTTGCTCTTCTGAGAACAGTACCCCTTTCTGAGAGTTGATCTTTTTGAATAGGTCTCCACCCTCGCAGTAGTCCATCACAATGTACAGACAGCCACCCTCTTCAAAAGATTCCTTATACTGGACGATGTTTGGATGACTCATGTTGGCAAGAACAGCAACTTCCTTTCGAGATTCCTGCCTCTCTTTGTTGGACATTCCAGATATGCCAATCTCCTTGATGACATATTGGTGTCCATCATCTTTGGATTTGACCACGATAGCCTTTCCGAATGAACCTTCCCCAATTTTCTTCACCTTTTCGTACTTGTCCATGTTATTGGATTGACTGGCTCCACATGCTGGATCAGCTTCCGCCCCCAATGACACCGTTGCTGTGGACATTTTCCATAGCAACCGCAAACCAACTGGAGAAGCATGGAGAACGTGTAACGTACACGTTCTCCATGCTTCTCCTGCAGGAATGGAACTAATAAACTCTGCGGGCCATTCAGTGTCGTACTTTCCCCTAAGTGCATCATTACACTGCAGCTCCATCTGAATCTGCACAGGCGCAGTTCTGCAAAATCCACTGACTTCGTTCAACATAACTTGGCAACAGGGAAAGTGAGGCAGGTTGCACTGCTGCATTTGTGACAGCTTCACTTGAAATGCCTTCACCGCATCATACATGCCATGTCCATGAACTGACAGATTTCCTTGCTGAGCTCAAAAACTCTATTGAGAACTTTTCCCCAACTCAGCCAACGGACCTCTGTATGATGTGGAATGTGGGCAAACGCTGAATCTATTTCCCACATAAAAGATTGAAATTGACAGTGATTTAAACTTTTAGCTCACTTAAAATTTACGGTTTGCGTTACAGTGATCATTACATGCTCCATTTTTAGGACTTCACCACACAGCATTTCCTGGTGTATGATGCAGTGATATGCTGTTAACTCACCGGTACAGTTCTCCTCCTGCATCTTTACTCACATCCTGCTGACTAGTCTTCTTTTTTCACCGCACAACACCGGTGCTCCATCTGTTGTAAGTCCAACAAGTTTGTCCCAGGGCAGTTTCATGTCGGTTACACTTTGACATACATTTTAAAAAATGTCTTTTCCTGTCATTGTCCCGTGCATCGATTTAATGTTCAATATTTCCTCTCCACGGATAAAGATGGCCAGCTGTACAATGTCCATCATGTCTGTACTTTCATCCACAGCAACAGAGTATGCAATGAAGTTTTTGCTTCTTTCACACAATTGTTCTTAAATCAGTGGCCATCTCACAAACCCGATCAGCAATCGTATTTCTCTTCAGGCTCACATTTGCCAAAATCAGCATTTTGTCTGGACACAAGACGTCGCACACCTTCATCATGCAGCTCTTCAGAGTGGGTACCGGGCTGATTTGGCTATCTCCTCTGCTTCACTTTGTGATTTTTGCTCTGGTGAAAAATGTCTGCTGAAATGTCAGAGTCTTCTTTAGCTCTTCTACTTTCTTTAGTTTCTGCTCTGCATTTAGGTTTTTCAGCTTATCCTGACGTTTTGTCTCGTAGTGCTGTCTTAAATGAAATTCCTTAATTACAGCCACATTAGCTCCACTAATAAGACACACGGGTTTACCAGCAATGTCTGTAAACATATATTCAGTCATCCACTGGCGCTGAAAGGCTCTGCTTTCAGAATGAACTTTTCTCTCCACCATTGTGAGCTGCTAGCTTCGCAATAACAGAAGTTTGACTTGATTGACGGGAATGTTCCCAGTTAGCCTAGCGTTCAGCAAGGAGGCTGCAGCGCTGCATTATGGGATCTGTAGTTAGTATATTATTAGTGCCTCATATCGCCAGGCCATGCACAACAATAATAGTACATCTATATAAAATAATCTAGCGGGCCTTGACTTTGACACATGTGACCTACTGCCTACTGGAGTTAGCCAGAGGGGCCAATGGTGCGATATGGCAGCCTCGCTTCTGTCAGTCTGCCCCAGGGCAGCTGTGGCTACAACTGTAGCTTGCCTTCACCAGTGTGTGAATGTGAGAGTGAATGAATAGTGGTATTGTAAAGCGCTTTGAGGGTCTCGAAAAGCGCTATATAAATGCAATCCATTATTATTAATATTATATGTAGTTCTTCAGTAATTACCAGGCTCTTTAGATGCTAATCGAAATAGCGACAGATTTTAGTCTGGGTTTAAACCACGTCATAGTACTGAAACGGCTCTGCGCAGAGTTTAAATGACCTTTTAATTGTGGATTTAGGGAGCCCTCTGCTCTTGGTTTTACTGAATTTGTCTTCAGCCATTGATGTGGTAGACCACAGCATTCTGCTAACAAGACTAGAATATTTAGTACGCATTAAAGGAAGCGCCCTTGAATGGTTTAAATTGTATCTTTTGGATAGGTCCTTTTCTGTTGCGATGAGGAGCTACTCTTCTTCTGTTACCCCTTTTCATTGTGGTGTGCCCCAGGCATCTGTTTTGGGCCCTGTGTTGGTCTCATTGTACATTCTAACCATGGGCTCTATATTTGACAAATGTAACATTTCTTTTCATTTTTATACTGATGATATTCAAATCTATTTTTGTCTGACTGACGATACTCCATCTTCACTACACTGCTTTCTTGATTGTATGAGGGAGGTCAAAGGCTGGTTATAGAGTAACTCCCTTTTTCTAAATAAAAAGAAAACAGAAATAATTGTCTTTGATAGCCACATTCCTCGGGGAGAATTAGCCGATATATTTGGGCCCTTTGCTACCTCTCTCTCTGATACAGTATGTAACTTAGGTGTTCTTATGGACAGTTCCTTTAAACTTGACAAACAAGTGTCTTCTTTAGTACAGTCTAGTTTTTACCAACTACGACAAATCTTGCAAAACTTATCCATGCCTTTGTTACTTCAAGATTAGACTATTGTAACTCCTTTTACCTGGGCCTCCAATCTGCCCTTCTTCATAAACTACAACTTGTCCAAAATGCAGTGGCACGCCTTTTAACGGGTACTAGGTTTGATTCTATTACCCCAAACCTTGCTGACCTACATTGGCTGCCCACTAAATATTGGATTGATTTTAAGATTTTATTGCTTACATTGAAAATGATAAATAATATTGTGCCTTGCTATTTAACTGAACTTCTCCGCCTGTATACTCCTAGGAGAGCACTTTAATCATCGAGTCCAACGCCCTTGGTGCAACCTAGGTCCTGGCTGAAAACCAGAGGTGATCATGCCTTTGACATTGCTGTTTTTTCTGCCTCACTTTTAAAGGTATTGCCTCTTTAACTTCATCTGTATTGTATTAAATAGGATAAAGACAGTAGACATATAAAGGAAAATTACTTCTATGTAGGGCTGGGCAATATGGCCTAAAATCCATATCGCGGTATAATTTGAAGCATGTGCGGTAAGAATATATATGGTGATATATTCTTTTCGTCTCTATAATGTATTTTCCACACTATAAGGCTCACTTAAAATCCTTTAATTTTCTCAAAAATCGACAGTGCGTCTTATGTATGAATTCTGGTTGTGCTTACTGACCTTGAACAGATTTTATGTGCTATACGGCCATCAAAAATCTGTCAAAAAATTATTTGGTACGACTTGGGTAAGCTACGTAGCTTCACCGCTTGATCGATTGTTGGAGCATTACGGCTGCCATAGTCATGAGCTTTGCGGAGTAATCTGGATCCTAAACTCTGTCCACTTCAGGCCCCAAAGGCAAACAAATGCTGCGGCATCACTGAGAGTTAAAACTGTCTAAATTCTTTCATCTATAATCAAATGATCAGTCTGGCTGATTTACCAGGTGTAACAACTAAGTTTAACATCCAGGCATCCATGAAAACAGAATTTATTAAATTTAACAGAGAAATTAAGAGGACGTTAGCTCGCTAGTTTCCACCTAAACATGATATAGCATGTTCTGACTGAGAGATTTGTGAAACAAATTTAAACATACAGCTCTGCCATCACTTCCAACATAAATGAACTAAACAGCAGTGACTTTTGTAGGGTTACTGAAGTTGGACTAGTTGGTATTTAATGATGTGCTACATGATTGCTAGCAAGTTATGTTATGTTAGCATAACATTAGCACAGTGAAGCTGGAGGATGAACGCTAACTTTTTTTCCATTCGTTAAAAGTTAACGTGAGGGTTTCTGGTGGTTAGGGACAAATGCAATTGCATGGCAGGATGATTTAAATGGACCGAACTTCAGTCGTGAGAACAACTGAGATAATCCATCCACAATACAAGGTCAGACCACATCTGGATCCCCTTCAATTTGCCTATCAGCCTCGTCTCGGAACAGAGGACGCCATCATCTACCTGCTCAATCGTGTCTACACCCATCTGGACCAGCCAGCGAGCACTGTGAGGGTCATGTTTTTTGACTTTTCCAGTGCTTTCAATACCATCAGGCCGACCCTCCTGGGTGATAAGTTAACAACGATGCAGGTGGATGCTTCACTGGTGTCCTGGATTGTTGATTACCTGACAGGAAGACCACAATATGTACATCTCCCACAGTGTGTGTCTGACAAGGTGATCAGCAACACAGGGGCACCACAGGGGACTGTCCTCTCCCCCTTCCTCTTCACCCTCTACACCACAGACTTCAGCCACTGCACAGAGACCTGCCATCTTCAGAAGTTTTCTGATGACTCTGCAGTGGTTGGATGCATCAGCAGGGATGATGAGACAGAGTACCGGGCTGTGGTTGACTCCTTTGTCATGTGGTGTGAGCAGAATCATCTGCAGCTCAACGTGGCAAAGACCAAGGAATTAATAGTAGACTTCATTAAGACCAGAAAACACTTGACCCCTGTTTCAATCCAGGGGGTCAGTGTTGACATTGTGGAGGACTATAAATACCTTGGAGTACACATTGACAATAAACTGAACTGGGCTAAAAACACCAAAGCACTTTACAGAAAGGGCCAGAGTCGTCTCTATTTTTTGAGGCGACTGAGGTCCTTCAACATCTGCCAGAAAATGCTCAGGATTTTCTATGAGTCTGTTGAGGCCAGTGCGATCCTCTATGCTGTTGCATGCTGGGGGAGCAGGTTGAGGGTCGCAGATGCCAACAGACTCAATAAACTGATCCGTAAGGCCAGTAATGTTGTGGGGATGGAGCTGGACTCCCTCAAGGTGGTGTCGGAGAGGCGGATGTTGTCCAAGATAAAGGTAATGTTGGATAACACCTCCCACCCACTCCATGACATGCTGGCCAGTCACAGGAGCGCGTTCAGTGAGAGACTGAGAGTACCGATAAGCAACACTGAACGACACAGGAAATCATTCCTGCCTGTGGCCATCTCCCTGTACAACTCATCCACTTAACACACACATGTTTCTTTTTTCTTTTTCTTTTTTAGCTATTTATTAATAAACGACTTATGTATATATATGCCTGTATATATTGTACTATTCTTAGTTAGTGTATTGTCTGTCTTGTTAATGTCTGTTTATTATGGAGCACTGTAACAAAAAAATAATTTCCCCTAGGGATCAATAAAGTATTCTGATTCTGATAGTTATTAATATACTTCAACAACATAGGAATAGAGCAGCTGCGAGAGAATTCAACATTAATGAATCAATAGTACGGAATGCAGAATTCATACATAAGGCACACAGGATTATAATGTGCATTGTCGAGTTTTGAGAAGATTGAAGGCTTTTATGAGCACCTTATAGTCCGACAATTACGGTAATAATGACGTACTGCTTGGATGTTCTACAAAAGAAATGTGCTTTGGTGTGTATCTGACGGACAAACACCAAACCAGTTCCGCACCACTGAAGTTGCACCATTTTTCCAAACCAATTCTGGTTCATCCATTTTACTCAACGATCAGCTTTCCCCCTTCTCCTTCTCCGTTGCTGCCATGCTTTTTTGGCCATGTGCATATGAAAACAAAGGCACTGCGCATGCCCATTTTGCTCATATTCTATCGCGATATTTTATTTTCTTATCGTTGCAGAACATTATACCGGTATTACCGTGAACGGTATAATATGGCCGAGCCCTACTAGAAAGTACTTTTTCACATTTTCCCTTCAAAACTTGCTAAATAGTCAGGAAAACAACCAACCCATGGCTGCATGTGTTTCAAACTCAAGATTCTAGAAGGAGTTATCAAAGAGTAAAAGCATGTTGAATTTTACATTGTTCTGTCTTTCCTGCAATCACCAGAATACGCACTTCTCCACCACTTTTTTCACTTTTATAAATGCATTTCACCTTTCCCCCTCTGACTCAAAAAGGATGGAAGGTGTCAGTTTTTTTCAAAAGTCCTTGCAGGCCTTACCCGTGGTCCTGAAAATCAGCAGTGGGTCATTGCACCTTGGGATGCCAAGAAAGGTGCCTCTTGGCTGTGATACAGTCTGGGGAACCAGGGGGTCAAAGGTCACCATTGTAAGGAACATTTCGGGGGGCCTATTTGCGTAGGAGTGACGTATCAGAATGCAAACACTTACATCTTAAAGAGGGTGATTTGGAGATGAACTAAACCAATTTCTGACCATCTACGCCCCTCCTGTGACTCACAGCATGACCGCAAAGTTAATGGAGAAGGCAATACAAATGTATAGGGGCGTTTGAAAGTACATTGTGGGGGGTCTAATCACGTAGGAGTGAAGTATCGGAATGCAAACACTTACGTCTTAAAGAGGGTGATTTGGCGATGAAGTGACCCGATTTCTGACCCTCTACGCCCCTCCTGTGACTCACAGCATGACCGAAAAGTTAGTGGAAAAGGCACTGCAGTTGTATAGGGGCGTTTGAAAGTACATTTTGGGGGGCCTAATTGCGTAGGAGTGACGTATCAGAATGCAACCACTTATGTCTTAAAGAGGGTGATTTGGCGATGAAGTGACCCGATTTCTGACCCGATTTCTGACCCGATTTCTGACCCTCTACGTCCCTCCTGTGACTCACAGCATGACCGCAAAGTTAGTGGAAAAGGCAATGCAATTGTATAGGGGCGTTTGAAAGTACATTTTGGGGGGCCTAATTTCGTAGGAGTGACGTATCAGAATGCAAACACTTATGTCTTAAAGAGGGTGATTTGGCGATGAAGTGACCCGATTTCTGACCCTCTACGCCCCTCCTGTGACTCACAGCATGACCGCAAAGTTAGTAGAAAAGGCAATACAATTGTATAGGGGCGTTTGAAAGTACATTTTGGGGGGCCTAATTGCGTAGGAGTGACGTATCAGAATGCAAACACTTATGTCATGAAGAGGGTGACTTGGCGATGAAGTGACCCGATTTCTGACCCTCTACGTCCCTCCTGTGACTCACAGCATGACCACAAAGTTAGTGGAAAAGGCAATGCAATTGTATAGGGCCGTTTGAAAGTACATTTTGGGGGGCCTAATTTCGTAGGAGTGACGTATCAGAATGCAAACACTTATGTCTTAAAGAGGGTGATTTGGCGATGAAGTGACCCGATTTCTGACCCTCTACGCCCCTCCTGTGACTCACAGCATGACCGCAAAGTTAGTGGAAAAGGCAATACAATTGTATAGGGGCGTTTGAAAGTACATTTTGGGGGGCCTAATTGCGTAGGAGTGACGTATCTGAATGCAAACACTTATGTCATGAAGAGGGTGATTTGGCGATGAGGTGACCCAATTTCTGACCCTCTATGTGTCATGGTCCGGGTGAGTGCTGGCCTTTCCTGCATGCCAGTAAACCCATCACTGGGCAGAGTCACCACACCCCTCGTTTGTGGCACCTGTGTGTAATTTGCTGGGAGGCTCTTAAGACCAGCGTTCTCAAACATTCCTCGCCGGAACGTCAGCTAACCCACGTTAGTGAGAGTCATAGCTCGGTAAACCTTGTTTGCTGTTTTTGCCACACTAACCCTGTCTACTTGCCTCTGCAGCTTCACAGTGGATTGGATCTTGCTGCCTGTAACCACTCAACTCCCCGTCGCTGGCCTGCTTACTATACTCGGCGCTATTCACCTGCCTGCCTCCCTGCCCAATACTTCACAGTGAGTGTACACGAGCTGGTTTAGCCTCACTCGGACCACTAACCCCCTCCTAACCTTGCCGCCAACCCAGACAAGTATGATTATGTATTTTGTTGCTACCTCTTCTTGGATTGCTGCGTGGGGCACGCATCGACTCTACACTCCTTTCATTACAGTGACTCAGAGAAACCCTGTACCTTGTATGCCTGCTCCGGAAAATCCCAAATAACAAGCCCAGCCCGATTAAGAGACTATTTCCTTTGGACTTTGCTGCTGCACACGCAGTGTGATTCTTGTTTACTGCTTAACAATTATTTTGAAGATGGTCAAACCAAGACCTGTTTACTTTCTCAACATTTCTAGTAACAGCTTTTTCTGCTAGCTCTTGCTAATCACAGTGTGTTTGTTGCTACTGATTCTTAGGACCGTAATCAGAAACTTTATGTTAGTAGGTAGCCAATGTTCAGAGGTCTGTTTTCCCTCTCGCCTTCAGTTCACTTATTGCATTTTTGTTTCTTTTCCTCCTTGATGGTGTGCCATTTTTGAGTGTCAATAAATTGTTCATTTCACTTTACCTCCGAGCCTCCGTGTGGCGTCTGCATTTGAGTCCACTTACCTGTGTCTGGCCGCCCGGTCGTGACACTATGCCCCTCCTGTGACTCACAGCAGGACTGCAAAGTTAGTGGAAAAGGCAATACAAATGTATAGGGGAGTTTGAAAGTACATTTTGGGGGGGCCTATTCACTTCAAAACTCCACCCAGATCATTAAGAAATGATTTAGATGTAAATGCATTCATAAAATATAAAGTTATAGTAAGTTTAAAAGTTTACACTTTGTCAGGAAAATGGCCCCACGGGTCCATTTTTACACACTTGCAATACCACATTTCACCAGTAGGGCGTCAAGTCGACACACACTTTTACACACGTTGTCCGGAAAGAGTCACTTCCAGGGGACCAATTTTACTTTTCAAAAAAAAATTGCACTAGGCATATCAGGAGGCTGTTTTCTATCCATTGCAATGCTTGTGCCTGTGGGGACCGGGGCGCGGTCCCCACCGGAAAAATTGGACCCCACGAGGTGAGTGAAATTTAAATATTAAATATTTTACTTTTGTTTCCAGACAAACAGAAATTGCAGAGGAGGATTATTCACATCATACTTTGGGATGTTTCAGAATGTTAGAACTAACAGGGGGGCAGTATTTCCATGCCTGTACAGTATTCCTGTTTTCCCTCAGTAAATAAGTTTGAAATCAAGCTTCAAATAAATGAAATAAAAATGGACAAAATGTCAAATGTGACCCAAATTTAAATCAATTATTCTTACACAAGGAACCTGGCTGTGGATGAAGCCTCCTCCAATTCCTTTAAAATTCTAAAAAACACCACTTTGTTCTTCAGAGTTCTTCAGAGTCTGAAGTTGTAGCAACACAGATTATAACTTGTACGTTGTGGTAAATCAACGAAAAGATGAAGAAGGAGATTCATTCTGATTAGAGCAGTGTAAATTGAAATAAAACATCATCTGCGTATTAATAAGAACACCTTGGAGCCAGGGTTTTATTTAGTCAATACATGATGCTCTTTGCCTCTCTCTTAATTAACCAAGTAACAGAACCTTTATGATAAAGCTGTAAGACAGTGTTGTTAGTGTGCTGACAACTTTTGACATCGGAAGTGAAAATGAAATAAATCAAAGACTTTATATATATATATGTATATATATGTGTGCAAGACAGATAAAAAACATTATTAGTGTGTCTATAACAAGAGGAAACAAAAAACTGAATAAACCTTCTTCCCCATTCTTTAAATTGAGCCTTGAATACAGCTGCTCTTTCTGATAACCTGAACAAAGGAGTGAGGAAACATTTTCAGTGAGTCTTTATGCTTATCTGCCTAAAAATTATTTAAAGCAATATCTTTAAATACTTTAAATAGTTGAAAGTCCTGACTCTCAAAATGAAATATCAACCGGATGATGTGTGACCTCATAATTACATCAACAAATAACGTGACATTTCTTCTAATTGTGTTTGTTATTTTTCACATTCCAATGAAGGGTTTAAGTGTTTCAGAGTGATCACATGAAAGGAAGTAAAAATCCTTCACAATAAAACATGCTGGTTCAGTGTACCTTCAGTGTCAAATAAATCACCAACAGTGTTACCAGCAAAGCACCATCACACCTCCTCCTCCATGCTTCACGGTGGGAACCATGCATGTAGAGAACATCTTTTCACCTTTTCTGGAACCAAAGCTCTCAGATTTTTACTCATCAGACCAAAGCACAGATTCCACTGGTCTAATGTCCATTCCTTGTGTTTCTTGACCCACACAAATCTCTTCTGCTCGTTGCTTTTCCTTAGTCAAGGTTTCTTAGCAGCAGTTTGACCTTAAAGGCCTGATTCACACCGTCTCCTCTAAACAGTTGATGTAGAGCTGTGTCTGCTACTGGAACTCTGTGTGGCATTTATCTGGGCTCTAATCTGAGGTGCTGTTAACTTGGGATTTCTGAGGCTGATGATTCGGACAAATTTATCCTCAGAAGCAGAGATGACTCTTGGTCTTCCTTTCTTGGGTCGGTCCTCATGTGAGCCAGTTTCGTCGTAGATCTTGATAGTTTTTGCGACTGCACTTGGGGACACAAGTTTTAGCAATTTTCCGGACTAACTGACCTTCAGTTCATAAAGTAATGATGGACTGTTGTTTCTCTTTACATAGCTGATTGGTTCTTGCCATAATTTAAATTCTAACAGTTGTCAAATAGGGCTGTCAGCTGTGTACCAGCCTGACTTCTGCACAACACAACTGATGGTCCCAACCCCATTAAGAAGACATTACACAAATGAACCCTGACAAGGCACACCTGTGAAGTGAAAACCATTTCAAGTGACTACATCATGAAGCTCACTGAGAGAAGGCCAAGGGTTTGCAGCGCTGTCAACAAAGCAAAGGGTGGCTACTTTGAGGAATCTAAAATATAAGATATGTTTAGAGTTATTTATCATTTTTTCTTTGCTACATGATTCCATACATCTTTCTTCATATATCTTCTGTATGTATCTACTATGTAGAAAGTAAAATGGTAAATGGCCTCTATTTGTATAGCGCTTTACTAGTCCCTAAGAGTGTTGGGTAAGTTACTTTAAATTAGTAACTTAGTTACATTACTAGTTACTTCTATCAAAAGTAACTCAGTTACTTCAAGTTACCCGTTACTTTCAAAGTAACTAGTTACTATGCAAAGTAACTTTGGTTTTACTCAGAATTCTCTTGTTAATGTGTTGCTTCCATAACTTCCATAACTCAGCAAGATTGCCAGTCTTCTAGCTTGCTTACTTGCCACAAGTGCATTGTGCCACCTACCAATAGAAAGGAAAAAATAATATGCATATTTCCACGAGAGAAATCCCATGCCTGGACCGTCATTGACCGCTGCCATGATTCTAGCCTACGTCACAGCGTCATGTGCTCTTTTTACATCCAACACAAAAACTGCAGTCGTGGTGCTTTCGCTTGTAGTCAGAACTCGGAAATTCTGCCTTCCGAATAGGAAGATGTAGGCAACACCAGACTGCAGATGAGCTGCATACAGGGCTGGTTTGGGACAAAAAATCGGCCCGCCATTATAGGAAAAATCATAAAGACTTTGAATGAAAACAAACGCTGTTGTGACAGTGATGTACACTGTTCTGATGGTATATATGTATCAATCTATCAATTGTTTGTTGTAAGATTCAGATAATTATTTTTTAAAAGCTAGATATTTTATATGAGAGTAAGAAAGAAAAGTATTTCTTTGTGCCCCCCTCTCCCTGTTAATGCCCTACCTGCCCCCTGGCAACACTTTGCTAGACCCGCCCCTGCACAGTTACCAGCTGTCAGCTACGTAGAAAAAGGATCCTGGTGTTATTTGGCTCTCAGAAACAGTTCATAACTTCCCTTCAACTCATTCATGTGACTTAAAAGGTAAACCTGTTTCTCCATCACCTGTTCAGCTCTGATGATTCAGTAAGGACATCTCCTGGTTTCATCTTCATGTTTCCCTCTCACCAGATAACCAAACTGATATCATGACCAGCAGCTTTTACAGCTGTGGCTCCAGCAAACATCAGCTGATACTAGAAATTAATATTAAATAAATTTTAACAACAGCTGATCAAGCTTAAACGTGCTGCTGTTGTTTAGCGCGACCTCCGCTGTTTTCCTCTTTCTGGCGCAAAGTGGGCGATAAACAAACAAGAGAGAAAAGCTGATCATTGATCAGTTTCATGATTGAAGTAGAAACAGGAGAGGGAGGGTGAGAGGATGAGAGAAGAAGAGGCAGCTGTGCAGCTCCAGCTTTGTGTCTTTTTCATTGTAGCTGAAGTACGGGACAAACTGTGCTCCCTTTCACCTCAATTCGAAACGCGTGATATTTTCTCTGAATACAAGACGATTCTGTTTTTTACGGGACGGTTGGCAACTCTAATAATTAACCTTATGAACAAAATAAAGTTCACTATCACTAACATCATAGCACCCACCCAGCTGTATAGAAACTCCGTCATGCTAGCTAGTACGCATTAGGAAAAAGTCAGAATAACGAAAATAAACTCCACCTAAACTTGGTTTATATCTGACCAAGACAGAGTGCAGGTCATAACTTCTTACCTGAAGTTCAGTTCACCTGACACGCGGACCGGCGGCCGCCTCGGATCTCTCTTCCTCCTGCGTCCCCTTTCCCTCATCCACCTGCTGGCTTCCACCACTTGCTAATGTTACTGAATCTGTGGAAGCTCCGCGATAGCCACCACACGAAGTAACGAGTAACGAGCCTATCTAAATCCCAGTAACGACTAACGCGTTCCTGATTTTGGCATAATAACTAGTTACCACAATAATAACGTAGTTACTGTAACGCGTTACTTAATAACGCATTAGTCCCAACACTGGTCCCTAAGGACCCCAAAGCGCTTTACACATCCAGTCATCCACCCATTCACATACTGGTGACGGCAAGCTACATTGTAGCCACAGCCACCCTGGGGCGCACTGACAGAGGCGAGGCTGCCGAACACTGGCGCCACCGGGCCCTCTGACCACCACCCAAGGACACAACAACCAAGACTGTCCAAGCCGGGGCTCGAACCGGCAACCTTCCGATTACAAGGCGAACTCCCAACTCTTGAGCCACGATCGTGGAAGTAGTAAAAATAATTAAAAAAAACATTAAGTGAGAAGGTGTGTCCAAACTTTTGACTGGTAGTGTATATCTATATGACTGGTTGATTTTAAGTCATTTAACATGTGTCTGTTAGTCCTACAAGTTCAGCTGCTTGAGCTGAATAGTGAGATGGTGATGATTAGAGCAGGGCGATATGACCAAAAATATTTATCACGATATACATTTGAAAATTTGTGATAACAATATAACTGACGATATAGTTGACACTAGACAAAATACTTTACGACTCCACAACTTTATTAGTGCAAAAAAACCCCCCCATAAATGTATTTTCACTTAAACAAGCAGCTGTTTTTTTATGTGCATTAAAGTTATATAAAAGTTTTACAGTGCAAATGCAAATTCCTTGCTGACAGTTTAACCGAAAGGCATTTCCAGTGGAAATTGGCCGACATATCCTCAGCATAACCATGTATAATATCCACAAAACTTAAAAAGAGGTTATACACACACACACAACACAGTAATATTATGTTGAAGCACAGTACGTATCACTCTGCGAGGCTCCTGAGTACAATAGCCGTAATGCTCTGACAATCCATCAAGCGGCGCGGGTTCGTAGCTCAGCAAAGTCGTACTAAAACATTTGACAGATTTTCGAGCGCTGTGTACCACATAAAATCGTTTCGAGGTCAGTAAACACAACCAGAATTCATACATAAGGCACACGGGATTATAAGGGGCACTGTCGATTTTCAGAAAAATCAAAGGATTGATTTTAAGTGTGCCGTATTTTCCAAAAAACACGGTAATAACGACGGCCCGCTAGCATGCTCTACCAAAAATAGTGCTTTGTTGTGTATCTTTGTTGTGTATCGCCGCCATGCTTTTTCCACCATGTGCGTATGAAAACAAAGGCACTGCAGATGCGTGTTTTACCCATATTCTATCGCGATATTTCATTTTCTTATCGTTGCCCAACATTATACCGGTATTACCGTGAATGGTATGATATGGCCCAGCCCTAGTGGGTATAGTGAAGAAAGGGGACACCAATGAATAATTCCACACAGAGACTTTCCAAAACTTTGACAAATGTTCAGATGAATGTCTGTGAAGAGACGTCTGCGTGTTCAGAGTGTGGGTCAGCTTTGATTCAGGGCTCAGAGTCTCATACTGAGTGTTCTCAGACTTGTTTTGTAGATCATTAGACGTATTAATGTACTGCATAAGAACAAAAGTAAAAGGAGAGAAACACACCAAAGAAAACAAGAAGTAACAATTATAACTTATTGTGCAGTTCTCTCATTTCAACATGTACAGCTTATGCAAACATTAGGTCAGACCAGAAAGTAACACATTTCTGTTTCAGTTCACCAGTGGTGACTTTCTCAACAGAATAACTGATGCATTATTCTGAAATGTACCAGAATAAACTCCATTAGTCTGATGCATTTCCAGTTTACTTTGAACCTCAGTGACCTTCACGTCTAAGTTATACAGCAACACCACAGGAGTTATGTGTAACCGCAAACCCCTGTGGTGTTGGTGACGTACATAGGTGACACGCCACCAAGGTTCACTGCAGAAGTCTCAATCAGGCATTGCAGCTTTCAGCAGAGCATTCTGGATATAGCTGACTGACAAACCCATGAGTACATGGCTGATTACCAAATTACTACATAATCCACATTAAAGACGTTACTTCAGTAAACTTTCATTTATAGTTACAGAAATACAAAAGGTAAAATTAACAGCACATTAATATGAACATCACAAAGTGCTTCACAAAAAAATGATAAAACATTAAAATAAAATGTTACCACTATGAATATAATTTGTTCTACTGATATTCAGTTCCTAAACCAAGCCATGTGTGGACACTTATTGGAGCAGATATACTGAATATGGATGCCTTATTACACATTCAGCAGATGCAGACTGACATTTTGAATGATGTAGCCTCTCAGTGATTGCAAGCATTAAAATCCATTCTTTTGTTAGCTTCTTCCTATGATTACAATATCTGCCTCTTCAGCTGCTAAATGCTGTGTGTTCATCACCTAGCTGCCAACCTTGTTTTCTGTTTATACACAGGCTTATTAGCGGTTAGGGGATCAACAAAGTCAAGAGACTACTCTGTGGGCTCATCACCTGGTAAATAGTAGCTGTGTTTACAGTGAAAATCTTAATTGTGGCTGCTTGAGAGCCATGAATTAGATCAAAGTTATTCAGATATTAGAGTATCATGTTTTTTTTCTCTGTGCACATGTCCTTTACAGTTAAAATCTGGAACAAGATCATAGAACCTAAAGAAGGAAAGAAGGTGACTCGACTTCTTGGACGTTTTACGTCTCATTCGAGAACGTTCTTCAGTTCAAAAACCAAATGGTGGAGAGTACAAAACATTTAAAATCTGGTTGTTGACCCACTATTGATCATGTGGCTCATCACATGGGTCAAAGTGTGAAAAAAGGCATTAGTCATTATCAGCAGCTGATACTGACACAGGCTTTCTTTCCAAGCTCCTTGGAGTATCAGCCAGGCACTGAGCAGCTTTGGTATTCAGCATGTCCCATCAGGGACGGACATGTCGACTTCTCCAAGAATTGAATCTGCAAACCTTCTTGCTGCAGGATGCTCAATCGCCTTCAGGCCACTTTTTGCTAATCATGTGCGTTCACGCTCCATTTCTCCTTAACATTATCTCACTGTCCCAGACCCTCCCGTCCACATGAATCAATCTACTCTACCTGAGTGGGTTTAACACGCTGACAGAATGAGGAGCTGCTCACTCAAAGGAAAAGCACCAACTTTCCCTTATTGTCCACTTGCTACCCACCTGAGAAATAAACCACACTCTTTTTCTGGTCTTGAATAAATCATTTTCTGTCATACTGACTCCCACCTGCCACAGATCCTGCGAACCAGCAGAGAATCATCGACGGAGAACTCGATCACAGAGTCCAGCTTCTCGTCTCTCTTGTCCAACAAGTCGTCCAGCTTGAAGAGACAAACACAGGAAGTCAAACATAACTAAAATCTGCTGTAAAGTACAAACTTACTTTTTTGACAACCGTCTGTACAACACTACTGTTTTCAGGTTTATGTTGTTAAACTTTAATAAAAACTTTCTCCGTGAAGTTTGAAGAAACTTAAAAAAAAAGAAGATGAGGACAATGGTCCGAAAACCCTTTTAAACAGATTAATTATGCCACCTAAAACTATTTGCATCCATTAATTTTAGCCTGGTTATTCTGAGTTCTAGGTTTAATATATTTGAGAAAGTAATTTTAGAGTTTGTGTGTTTTATCAATTTGTTAGGAAAGTTGAAACTGAAAAAAGTGAAACTTGAAAATGAAATGTAGACACTAGAAAAAGTTGCATTTCCTGCGAAAATGCAGTGTGAATGCCGTGTAGTGGAATCTGCTGAAAACAGCAGAATAAGCTGAAATTTGTGCTAAAAGAGGTGAAGACGCTGAAATTTGTGCTGAAAAGAGTTAAAGAAGCTGAACCGTCTACTGAAAAAAAATGTTGCTATGAGTGGGATTCGAACCCGGGCCTCCCGCTCTCAAAACGGCTGTACATCTCACTGAGCTAAAACACAGCTCACCTTGGCGAGCTAAACTGGTGATCACACTTGTAATGTGGTCCATTCATTTTAATGGGGCAAAAATGGCAGAAATTAGCAGAAGGAGCAGAACAGTTTGAATGTTTGAATGGTGAAAATCGGATGAAAACTGAGGGAGTAGTTAACCAGCAAAGAATGGAGCAACTAGAATAATAGTAAAGACAACCAGGATCTCTCTCTCACACACACACACTTGGAGCCTGAAGCCACCATGGCCCTCAGCATGTATCCACTCGCCAGGTGGCAAACGCAATATTTCTCTGCTAGCCGAGGGGCCTGCAGGGGAGAAGAAATATTGTTTAATATGGAACTATTAATCATCACCACCAAACACCAACTGAAGTAAATATTTGGCTGTTGACCTAAACACTGATGAACAAACACTTCCTGCACCACTGACAAATAAAACCATGATGTAGGTTTCTGAGCATAAGGCTCTGAAAAGAAGGTTTTCAGCACCACAGACTGATCTGTGGAGCTCTTGACCTTCTAGACAGCGTAGCTTTCACTTTCACAACTCATCTGAGGATTAAAGATTAGAAGACATTCTCTTTATATGTTGCAACTAATGAAGTCAAAGGTTATAATTTATACAAGCTCATTAAAATCATAAGAGAGTGAAGTTCCTTAACCGACAAAGGTGTGCTTAATTCTTTTAGACAAGGCCTCAACTGCAGTAGAGCACATGCTGCATGATGCCAGCAATGTCCAATACTTCAACATCCCCAGCTAACAATTATTTTCACCACTGACCAATTCATACTATTGATTATTCATTTAGTAAAAATTTATAATTTAGGGAATCTTGACATATCCTGAAGAAAAGAAAAAAATTTATATTTTTAAATGAGCCAGAACCAACAACTATCATTCTTGCTTGTGCACAACATGATTAATCATTTTCCTTTTTACCTTCACACACCTACACATAACGCTGTGTGTGTTTTAACTCTGTGTTGTTGTTTTTTTTTTTATTGCCTTAATGCACTGCGAACCTTTATTCTCTTTTGGTAAGCACACTGAGTGTACATGTAACGAAACGTGTTATAGAAATAAAATTGACGCTGAAGCTTTATTTAAAACACTTGATCGCTCCAATATCTGTGATACTAAAACAGGGTTTGCAACAGAGTGCTTTTGGGAAAACAAAGCACTCAAAACAAATGACAACACTAAACAAATCAGAGAGCAAACACATGGATCTATTCTGACAGCACGTGTCTGTGCTATCAGACACGTCCATGTGCCTGATCAGAGAGGACTGCACAGTGAACCGCAGGACACAACGACGAAGGTCACACTGACACAGACATCTGGGTTTCAGCGCTCTACACAGCTGCAACAGAAATTCTTCAGAGTTATGTAACTGCGACATTGGAGCCTTACATGCCAATGAAATGCTGAAGAAATTCCAGTTTTGCACAATATAATTCTAAGAAAAACCCACTGATATGCAACTGGTCTTCTCAGACTTCCATCTGAATTTTCTTCACTTTCTAGTATTTATGTATCACTACTGCAGCTCTGGTTAAAGGCTCCCTGTGAGGTTTCTCAGGTACTGAATGCTGGCTATTGTTTTTAATTTACAACTGGAAATGGAGTGCTATTCTGAATTATACAGTTTACAGTTATATAAAAGGTGACTGTCTTACCAATAAATGTTTTTATTGATCATTTAGTTAAGGAACATGACACTAAAGGATTTATTTTCACCACAATTTTACAACAATAAATACAGTAAAAAGCAAATATTCACATGTAAACATCAAGAACTGTTTTCAGCATTATTGTGAACAATTCACCCGTCAACAACAACACAACGTTATTTAAAATAAACCACAGTATGGGTTTGTACTTTTCCAGCTGCTTCATATCTCATATAAAAAGTTTTTGGTTCAGTTGTGAACTTAAAACAATTATATGCGTCTGTAGCCTGTGAACAGCATAATATACAAAATATATAATAACAAATGTATAAACTGCTTTAGGAAGGAGTCCAGTATTAAACTTTTACTTCGAAATGCCACCAAAAGAAAAAAAAAAAAGACAGACACAAAGATAGTTTCTTTGTGTTAGTGCAGGGTCTTTACCTCACAGTATAAAGTACATTTGGGCAACAGTTTTTGTGATTTGGTGCTGTATAAATAAAAATGCCAAATAAACGTTCAATGTAGTCAGTGAGTGTACAGTGAGTTATCAGTTAAGCTAACCCCATCCATGTCTTTAAGTATCCAGAGAGAACCTGTATAGTTATGTGGAGAACATGCAAACTGTACACAAAGACCCCAGATTTGGACCCAGGACCTTGCTGTGAGGCAACAGGGCTAAAGTGTGAATTATACTTCTGCATCAGATCTAGGCTGTAACTTATGCCATAAATCAAACTTTTGCTTAGAATTCTTGAAAAAAAAAACCCCCATTAAAAATAAAAAACAAAACATTTTACAAGTATTCTCAGCCTTTGCTCAATAATTTGTTAAAGCATCTTTGGCAGCAATTACAGCCTCAGGTCTTTTTGAGAATGATTTTACAATGTTGGCACAACTATGTTTCTGCACATGACAGACAGGCTGTCATGTCTGTCTGTGTGTGTGTGACCTTCCTGTGAAACTGGATATTTTATGGCACATTCATCACTGAGCTGAAATGGAAGATTACTTCATTTTATCGCCAAAAACAGGAAGTAAATTACCACAAGTTAAAAAAAAAAAAAGAGATTTGGGTGGGTTCTTGTGAGGAAGTTTTTTTGTCTGTATATTGTGAAACTTCTCTTTTAGAACTGCTAATACACAGCAGCCACACACACACAGCAAAATGCCTGAAGCTGAGGTAGTTTACTCCGATGTGAAGTTTGCAAGAGGAAAAAAGGGAGCCAATGGTGAGACTTATCTAGTCATCTTTCTACATGTGAAAAGATTCCTAAAAAATCTCTGAAAAGCTGTTTATATTACATCTTAGGTTTGAGTGTAATGTGAATACAGTGATTTATTTTGCAGCCACTCATTTTATCGGCAGCCACCGTCGGTGTTAACTGTGCAACAATCCGGTTTCATCTTTCATTGCAGAGGCCGTTACCCCATCGACTGACTCGACTTACTCTGAAATCAAGATCTCAAAGACTCAGCCATCCACAGCAGAGCTGTCTGGTAGGAAAACAGCAGTAATAAAAAAAAAAAAAGCAGAACATTTCTTCCAAAATCGTAGCTGTATGTAAATTTTAAAAAGAAGGTCAAAATGTGTGCAACAAATAAACACGCTCAACTTTTACAGTAGTACTGGTACACAATTTGCATTTTTTTACACCTTAATTTAAGACAAAAAGATGACAATGATGAATATGAGATATAAATTATAGACATTACAGCAGCATCAGAGGCTGTCAGTATAAAAAAGTAGCTGAAATAAAATGATTAATGAACAAAAACAAAATTGTTGTGGAGTTGTCACCACACTTCGTTGTAAAAATAATGTAAATTTAATTTCAGAACATCAGACCCTCTCATTTTTGAAGTGTCTCATTTACAAGTTTCCTCAATTTTTTTTTTTTTTTTTTACAAAAATTGGGGAAACTTGTAAATGAGACACGTTTCTTTTTTTTGTTTTTACTGGTAAAATTATAAAGAGAAGTAAAGGTTAATTAAAGAATGAGGAAGTGGTTCTGTAGGAGTGGTTCATTTAAATAAACGAGTTTCTGTGTGTGTGTGTGCACATGTGTTAATGTTGATGCAGTTTCTTTATATTTCTCAAAAACCACTGGGCTGCCTTATTGCAGAAGAGGAACTACGGTGCTGAGTTTGAGGTTGTCTCGAGGAGCAGTTCTCTGCTAAGAGATCATTTGCATAAAATTGTCAATTTTAGTCCCCAGAAGACCGACTCTGACCAGACACTGCGCTCATTTATCTAAACGAAACTTGTAGCTACCCATTTTTCTTTGTCCTTCAGTTCCTCTTCACTCTCTACTTAATTTTTTTTAGTTAAAATTGTTAACATTATTTGTTATTTCTCCAGTGCTTATCTCCTTATTTGTAGTCCACAAAAATCAGTTGGTGGATGCACAGTTTCATCCAGGAGATTAGGGCTTTGACCTGTGTCATATCATTTTAGTTTTAACTAGTTTTCTAGTATATTTTGACTTGTAACTTTTGTCTTCATCCACTGTTTGGTTAGATCTTTTTTGGTGATAAAACTTTGGGTTATCCTTTTTTGTCAGTACCATCATCTCCAAATTATACATCATCTTGCTATTATATTTGTGTGTCACAAATTGCCTCCTGCACTCATCTCCAGCTACTCCACCTGCCTGCACTCTCTTCTTCACCTCTGTGATGCACTGTCTGTTGCTTTGGAAGGTTAATCCCAGGTGTTTAAACTCATCTACCATCACCAGCTCTGTTTTTTACAACTTCATCATGTCCAGTATTATTAAAGACAGGAATGTGCAATGAATACAGGGTGCAGTCAAATATGTTATTATCTGCCTTGCAGATTAAAAAAAATGGACAAACAGAGTTTTATAAAAACAAAATAAAATTGGAAAAAGAGAATAGCATAAGTCACTTGTTTACCTTTGAGGTTGGTGTGTTTTAAATCTGTGATTCTGTGCTTGAAGAATGAGCCAGTGAATCGTGTTCTTTGTACAAAAACAGCGAGAACATTAACATCTCAAATCTAGCTCAATAAAATTCAGAACCACCTTTACACCACATCTCACATCTCTAACCTGTTTCCTTTTCTCACTATTCAGACAGTCCTCAACAAGCTGTGGTGAGCAAAGGGTCAAAGGTCACCTCAGAGAGAGTGGTTCTGATGGTTCTCAGTGTTCTCCTGGCAGCTGCTCTCATTGCTCTGTGTTTTACCAGTGAGTTAATATTAGAATTTAATAAGACTTAATTAACATCAGTTATTTTCAGTAATGCTAAGAAGAATAATGCTTCTGATGAATGTTTTTCTCAAAATACTATTTTACTTTTTAACAGATGTAAAAAATCTTTTCAGCGTAAACAAAAAAGTTACTGACTAATTTGTTTATTTGCTTTTGATATTTTTTTTTTTATCAGCATTTGATAAAAGTAGAACTAACCAAGAGCTTGAAAATCTGAAACTTGAAAAAACGAAGTGTGAAAGTAATCTCACAGGTAAGCATATACACCTGGTATACTGTGATATTTGGTCAGACATTCCTGATGAATGACTGATGAAAGTTGATTTTTTAAATTCTTTATTCTAACAGAGACTCTCTCTAAGATGAAATCATGCAGCACGGTGCAGCCGACCTGTCCAGTACCTAAAGTAATAAGTAAGTTATGGATTTTGTCTCTGAGACACAAACTTCAAGCTAAGTTCACACAAACATGAACAGTGATTTCTTCCACCTGACTGAAGTCGTTGCTGTAATCTCTTCAAAGATGATTCTTGTTATAAATGTGAAGAAGGCTGGGAGCAACATGGAGAAAAGTGCTATAATTTCTCCATCAGTAAATCATCCTGGAAACAGAGCAGAGATGAATGTAGAGCTAAAGAAGGAGACCTGGTTAAGATAGACAGCAGAGAGGAGCAGGTATGAAACACTGCTGCAGGTTCATGTTCTCACATGTTTATCACATCTTTATGTTTCACATTTTTAGCACAGAAAATTCTAAAAAAGTCATTTTCATCATCTTTTCCTGATTAGACTTTCCTGGAGAGAAGACTGAGAGATTTAATGACTGAAGATGAGGACAAGTTCTGGATCGGACTGACAGACTCAGCAGTAGAGGGCAGATGGGTGTGGGTGGACAGATCATCACTGAATGAAAGGTTTGATTGTTGAGAAAATATATTTTTGCCATTTCCAGAATGAAAGTTACAGTTTTTACTTCTTTTTTGTTTTTCATCACTTAGTTTGGTGTTTTGGAGTGGCAACGAGCCAGACAATTGGACAGGGAAGAAAGATGAACATCCTGAAGGAGAGGACTGTGTGAGGATAGGAGAAAAAGGCGGAGCTAATGAGCTGAAGTGTTGGTTTGATGCATTTTGCTCAGAGCCTCACAGAAGTATTTGTGAGAAAGCAGGAGTAACTGGAAAGCCTAAGATTACATGCGACTGAAATTCACTTAGAAAACTCCAAAAGCAGGAGTAAAAGGACAGTTTAAAAAAGTATATGACTGAAATTCACATATGAAACTCCAGAATGGAGTGAAGCATTTTTTAAAATAATGTCACAAACAGAAACAAAATGAACATAGTAAAATAAACACGAGTAATATTTTGTATCTGATACTTTTCAGTTTTGAAGTGATTTACACGAACAAGAAATGTGGGAGCACCTGTGAAATTCATTAAACTTTTAATAATAAATTATCCTGTTTTTTAAACTTAAAGCCATCTAGAAAGTTAAAAAGTATTTTGGATAGTGAAACAATGAGTACATCATATAAAAGAAGAACCTATGAATTATTTATTATCACTTTTACAGGAAAAAGAAAGGAACGAAGAAAGAAAGACATGCGTAGTGTTACAGTAGAATAAGTAATTCACGTCAGTGTTATTAAAAATAGGAAGTGAGTGTTATGCCACATTTAACATTGAGTTATCCAGTATAAGAAAAGGACGCTGTGGTTCTCAGAGTTTTCAGTGTGAGAAGCTTTTTGCAACTGTTATAAATGATCCACATTTCTTAACTCTCACATCTGCGGCTGAAAAACCTCTGGCAGTGTGGCACTGCTGTCTGTGCTCTCCTGCATTGTTATTTATCTTCTCTGCGTGTTTTTTATTTCAAATGTGTGTGTGAATTACAAGAAATTAAACGAGAAACAGAACATTTGCTGTTGTTGTAAAATCCTGTCGGCTTCATGTGTTAACCTTCTTTTTTTGCGGCGACAAATTATAAATCATTACATAGTATTATTAGATATTAATCAATTGTTAAAGAAGGATCTTAATTTTAAGATTTCAAGTGTAATTTTAATTTTAAGTAGAGTGCGATCCTAAGTTGCACCACAAGGGGGCACTTCCAGGTCTGGCACAAAGTTCTGCCCATAGTATCCTAGACATTCAGACCTGTAGATACTAGGGGTGGGTTTTTATAATCGATTTATCGATTAAAATCGATTCTGGCTTGGATAACGTGAAATCGATTCATTAAAATCCTGAATCAATTTTTTAATATAAATTTATTTTGCTCGAAATGCCAGAATCTCTGGTGAATTCTCACAAAATTTCAACAACCACCAAACAGCTAAGACAGTAAATGAGAGCAGGAACACGGATTCTGCACAAAGACCTAAACACACAGCGCGACCCGCGGATCAGAATCAGTGAGATGTCGCCTTTCTCACTGTCGGGGCTGAAAGCCGACAGCTCGCTGATTCTGATCTGTCGGCGGGGCCGCGCTTTGCGTTCACGCCCTTTTTGCGCTGATTCTAAAGCTGTTAGTTTTATCTCTCTCCAAACAATATTGACCGAACCAGCAACAAAAGAAGATCCAAACTACGCTTCACATAAACATCGTCATGAAATCACTCTGACTTTTACTGTTTTGCTGCCACCACACTTCATGCACAGCTCTCTCTCTCTCTCTCTCTCTCTCTCTCTCTCTCAAGTCTACCGTTGTTTACAGCGCTGTCGGCCGCTGTTTTTTTTCCCTTTTACATTCTTCAGAAAAGAAAACCTCATTTCTGCTGTTCAATACTGAACCAATTTAAACTTTTTAAAATTATGCAAAATGCAAACTGCTTAGCCGTGTCTCTAATAAAACCGCTGTAAGGTCAGAGGTAACGTTCATATGTTGATTAATGGTTTTCTTTCGTTTTTGATATACTGCAGAATATTTTTATAAAATCCCAGGCCAGGAAAATCACCTTCATGTTTTTCTGTGTTTTATCTTCAGCTACTTTGACACAAATGCATCTGCTGTGACGCTCACACCTTTGATAAAGTCTTGTGTGTGTCATCTTCCTTTTTTATTTATACAAAAATATGTAAATGTACTGATCTGAATTATAATATTTCTGACTGTCAAAATTTCCCAGATTCAAATCGAATCGAATCGAATTAAATCGAATCGTGGATCGAATCGATTCGGGACCTTGTGAATCGGAATTGAATCGATTCTAGAAATCAGTGACGATACCCAGCCCTAGTAGATACTGTACCTTTATACAGATGACTGGGAGATCATGCACATTAAAATAAAGCATTTCAAGATTTAATAATGAATAAAGATAAATGAATAAAATATGCTTTAGTAAATTCATTTCCAAATCACTTTAGTTTATTATACATTTATTATTCTTTTTTAAAATTACTTTAATTGTCTTTTATTGATTTATACATTAATAAATTAATGAAAAACCCACTGTTTAATCTACTAAACACATCTGTAATTCTAAACCTCAACCACAGAGCAGAGAGGACAATAAATGTCTCATTATTTATTTATTTTAAGTTCCAGCTGATCATTGCATCACTTTTTTCCGATGCTGTTCTAAGATCTTTTTGTTTTATTATGTTGTAATTAACAAAATCTTTGTTTATTCAATTTATTAATCAGCATTTGAACACACGAGAGACAAAGAAACATTAAAACAATTGGAAGGTCTCGAAAATAAAGCTGTAAATAAAAAAATCTGTAAACTTGTACAGTATTCACATTTCTTTAGTGTTCTTGATAAACATTTTAATATAAGTTGGGGAATTTCTGTGCAGCACCAAATTTATTAGAAAATACAACTTATTAAGTCATTAATAAATTAAATAGAGCATTTTTACGTAATTTGGAAGAGTTTGCCATTTTTTTTGGTTAAGTTCCTGTAACAAGAATCTTACTGAACTGCTAATAAAGCAGAGATCAATGTAGAGCTAAATGTAGAGCCGAACATGAACCAACATGAGGGTTCATGTTCGTATGCATGAAATCACATTGTTATGTTTCATCATCTCAGCACAGAAAAGTCCAACAAGGAGCTCGGGAAGAAAGAGACTGGAGTTTAAAAAATGTCCTAAATTTAACCTAAACTTCCTAAACTAAGCTCACTTCACGACCTGTGTGACTGAGAACCTACACAGATAAGTCCAGTGAGGTCATTTCCTCAACTGTTTCTGTTCAGACATTTCTGGAGAGAAAACTGAGAAACAAACTGAATGAAGATGACAAGTTCTGGATCAGACTGACAGACTCAGCAGTAGAGGAAGATATTTGTGGGTGGATGGTTCACCACTGTGTAAAAGGCTTGATTGTTGAGAAAACTTTGGGTTGTGTCACATTTGTGAAACAACTATTTTAATAACACGCTAAAATATCACCTCATCTCATGGGCAGTTCCTCATTTTGTTCTGCTTTACTTTTTGTTTATATCTTCCTTTTAACTACTTGGCAATCTGATGGAACTCAAAAAAATGTTGTTGCATTTGTATGCAAGAGATAAGCACAATGTACCACAGGGACAGACATTTCAATAATAATAATAATAAAAAACCTTCCTTCAGTTATAATAAAAGCTGTTATTCTGACATTAGGAACCAGACTGAGGATGAAAGCTCCTCCCTTCTCTTTAGGAACAGGTAAACAGGAAGTTGTTATAATTTTTTTTAAGCTGCAAAACAGAAGTTACAATGAGTAAGGAAGCATTTAGAGTGAGCATCATTGTTGACTACATCTGTTTTCTGTTAAATGTATAAAGAACTGGATGTAGAATAAATAAAAAAGGAAACATAATTTCAACACTTTGTTGTGTTTTGTGATTCAGAGACTGTTGGATTACGTCTGAAGTCAGGATCTTGAAGTTTCAGCATGATGAGCCGTCCGCAGAGCTTCATAGAAGGTAAGAACATTAACGTGGTGGTAAAACAACAGGAAGGTGACGGAGCTTCAGTCAGATCTGAGTGATCATCATCAGACTTTTAATTAAAGTTAAGATGTTTGTGCTGGAACAGAACAACATTATATGTATATGACTTTAAAATATGTAGAGCCCACATTCATTGTTTAATCATATCAATTATTTTTCTTTATTTATTGCATAAATCAGAAATGTAAAGGGTCAAAAGTAATTGATGAAGAAAGAGTTTTTAAAAGTTATGCAAAATGAAGATGTGAAGAGCAAAAACAAAAACAGGAACTGACCAAAAGGATGTTTGACATGTTAACATGTTTTAACTCAAGTGTTTCCTGTTCAAAGCATCTTAATCAACTTTAATGTTCTTGCATTGACACTCAGCTACAGTTCAGTGTAGCTTGTTGTAGCCTGTTTTAAACATGCTGTCGTGCACTTAAGAAACCTGACCTTGACTCCTCTGTCCTTGCAAATTTTAGACCTATTTCTAAGCTCCCCTTCCTGTCAAAAATCTTAGGAAAGATTGTATTTGTTCAGTTGCAATCCTTTCTATACTGTCAATCACAGCATCTTGATCACCCGACTGGAGCACTGTGGTATCAAGGCCACTCCATTGGACTGGATCAGGTCATACATCTCCGATAGGACTTTTTCTGTGAGCCTCGGCGATTTTATATCTTCTTCAGCTCCCTTTAATTGCGGTGTTCCACGGGGATCCGTATTAGGCCCAATTCTGGTGCCCATCTATATGTTGCCGCTAGCCTTCATTTTCAGGAAATATAACATCTGTTTTCATTCTTATGCTGACGACACTCAGATATGTCTCCGGCTAAAGAGTAACACCTCCTCTTCGCTGGAATCCTTATTTCAGTGTCTCCGTGAAGTTAAGACCTGGGTGGCCTCAAATTTTCTTAAATTTAATGAGGAAAAAACTGAGTGATCACCTTTGGACCAAGCTGCAATTCTAGTACCCCAGATCTTGACCTGCACAGTTTAGCACCTTTTGTTAAACCGCATGCAAAAAAATTTGGGGGTTATACTGGAGAGTAATTTTACCTTTGAGAAACAGATAAACTCTGTTGTACAGCGGTCCTTTTTTAAATTGAAGCTCTTATCCAAGGTGAAATCCTTTTTATCTTTTAAAAACCTAGAACAGGCAATTCACGCTTTTATCTTGTCTCAACTGGACTACTGTAATTCTCTCTATCTAGGTGTTAGCCAGTCTTGTCTAGCACAGCTCCAGCTGGTCCAGAATGCTGCAGCACGTCTCCTGACACGTTCGAAGAGACACGAGCATATCTCCCCGGTGCTCGCCTCACTTCAGTGGCTTCCAATCCGCTTTAGAATTAAATACAAAATTTTGTTGATGACTTACAAACTGCTGAACGGTGAGGCTCTAGAATATCTGTCTGACTTACTGCAGCCTTATATGCCCCCCAGAGCTCTAAGATCAAGTGATCTCTTGCTCTTGGCCACTTCTAAGTCGAGGCTGGTTCACAGAGATGACCGGGCATTCGCGGTTGTGGGGCCAAAAATGTGGAATGATTTACCTCGCCACATTAGAAAGACCCCGACTGTCAGTCTTTTCAAATCCCATCTTAAAACACACATTTACTCATTGGCTTTCAACACCACATGAGAGTTACCTATCTATCCACCTAGTCATCTGTTACCAGGTATTTATGTTATTGATGTTATTTTTACTTTTTTTTATTATCTTTGTACAGCACTTTGGCCAACATTTGTTGTTATTAAATGTGCTATATAAATAAAGTAAAGTATACTGATTTTAACTGTTATAACTGATAAATACACACTTTTCTGAACTCTCACATTGTGTCTCCTCTAAATGTTCATCAGGTGAAGCTCCTGACTCTCGGCATGCAAAATCAAACAGAGGGTCAAAGGTCACCACAGAGAGAGTGGCCCTGCTGGTTCTCTGTATCCTGCTGGCAGCTGCTCTCATCATTATTTATCGTCTCTGTGAGTTTGTGTGGTTTCCTTCGTCTTACTTAATGTAAAGAAAATCAATGATCTGATTTTCTGTAAATCAAATGAGTAAAACATTTACATTGAAGGTGTAAAACACTGCATATTGCCCACATTGGCTCTGTTTAATCTTGTTGCAGCAAATTAAAGATGTGTCCAACCTTTTCAAAGTTTTTCTTGATTTTTAAAAAACCTTAATTTACAAAATCTTTGTTTCTCTCATTTTAAAATCAGCAGTTGAAAACATGAGAACTAAAGAAACACTGAAAACACAAAGCTACGAAAATCCCTCCAGTGTAAACAAACCTCACTGACTGACTAGTTTGTTTGTTCCTTTTTAATCAATGTTTGACAAAATTAAAACTAACAAACAGCACGAAAACCCGAAACATGACGAAGTGAAGTGTGAAAGTAATCTGACAGGTAAGCATATACAGCTGATTGTTTCTAACCTTCAGTCTAAATCAAACTCATGACACACAGCTGAGTCTGTCTTTTTTATTCCATGTAACTGATTTTGGAAGTTTGTTTTTTTTAATCAAGCTTTAGAAAAAATAGATGATGAATGACTGATGACTGTTTATTCTTTATACTAACAGAGACTCTCTCTAAGATGAAATCATGCAGCACGGTGCAGCCGACCTGTCCAGGACCTAAAGTAATAAGTAAGTTATGGATTTTGTCTTTGAGACACAAACTTCAAGCTAAGTTCACACAAACATGAACAGTGATTTCTTCCACCTGACTGAAGTCGTTGCTGTAATCTCTTCAAAGATGATCCTTGTTATAAATGTGAAGAAGGCTGGGAGCAACATGGAGGAAAGTGCTATTACTTCTCCATCAGTAAATCATCCTGGAAACAGAGCAGAGATGAGTGTAGAGCTAAAGGAGGAGACCTGGTTAAGATAGACAGCAGAGAGGAGCAGGTATGAAACACTGCTGCAGGTTCATGTTCTCATATGTTTTATCACATCTTTATGTTTCACCTGTTTCACCTTCTCAGCACAGAAAAGTCTAACAAGGAAAAATTAATCATATTTTTAAGTTCTGGATCGGACTGACAGACTCAGCAGTCGAGGACAGATGGCTTTGGGTGGACGGATCACCACTGGATCAAAAGTTTAATTGTTGAGAAAATATTTTTTTTCATTACTTGATTTAAAGTTACCAGTTTTTACTGAAACAATTCTTTCTGTTTTTCATTCCTTAGTTTGAAGTTTTGGTGGGGCAATGACCCAGACAATTGGAAAGGGCGTAATGGTGAACATCCTGATGGAGAGGACTGTGCGAGGATGGGAGCAAAAGGTAGAGCTGATGATCTGAAGTGTTATTTTGATGCATTATGCTCAAATCCTCACAGAAGTATTTGTGAGAAAGCAGGAGTAAAAGGGCAGTTTAAAAAAGTATGTGTCTGAAATTCACTTATGAAACTCCAGAATGAAGTGATGCAATTTTTAAAAATAATGCCACAAACAGAAACAAAATGAACATAGTAAAATAAACACGAGTAATATTTTGTATCTGATACTTTTCAGTTTTGAAGCGATTAACACGAACAAGAAATGTGGGAGCACCTGTGAAATTCATACATTTTTATAATAAAATAATAAATTATCCTGTTTTTTAAACTTAAAGCCATCTAGAAAGTTAAAAAGTATTTTGGATAGTGAAACAATGAGGACATCATATAACTACAGAAGAACCTTTGAATTATTTATTATCACTTTTACAGGAAAAAGAAAGGAACGAAGAAAGAAAGACATGTGAAGCGATTCAGAAAAATTGTAAATCAAAAGGCCAATGCAGGAGGAGCACAGTCACATCAGACAACTGCAGCCTGACCTCAGGGGGGCAGTATTTCCATGTCTGTTTCATTCTGTCTAAGAACAGTATTTACAGTATTTAATTCAAATTACAGTTTTTCTGAATTGCTAAAACACATTTCCTAAAATCTCATCTCTTTGTCTCAAAACACTAAACACAAACTCTAAAATCCAAGCTACACACACAAAACCTTCGACTTGTATTGCAAAACCAAACATTTAACCCCAAACTATTTTAACTTTTCTCAAAATCAGCCACTACTGTCAAAAACCACACAAAACCAGCCAATGTGCAAACACAACTTAGCAACGATAACACACTACAGAAATAAATACAAAACCCTGTGAGATAGCAGGAAAATAATATTTATCTATTCATTCATTTATACTTGTACTCACATTTTAACAAAAAAGAACTGCAACAAAAACAATATAGATAGCTAGCTAGCTAGCCAGCTAGCTAGCTAGATACTAGACAGCATATATTTGTATATATACAAATTATATATTTTTACAGCTTAATCAGATAATTTATTCTGCCTCAGCATCACGCTTCTGTGCTGGGTAAGGCCACAGGACTTCATCCACATTACATGCTATGGTCTCCCTTGCAGTGCAACGAGGAAAGAATCCTTTAGCACGCCAAATCCAGCCCTGGCAAGATTCCAGTCCTATCTCCATGCTGAGAAAAACTCCTCAATAGGGTTCAAAAGGAACAGTATGGTGGAAGAAACACATTGATAAAAAGCTGCTCATTGTGAAACCAATTGCATATTCCTGGACCTCTGTGAAAGCTCACATTGTCCCAAATGATATGGGATGCTCTGCCTATTCGCAATCTCGCTACTCAAGCAAAGCATCCTGTAGACCATCCAGGAATGTTGCTAGAAGTTTGTTGTTGTGTGGCTCAACAATAACATGACCGTGGGGAACCCCATAGCTGCTGATGGCAGCATAAATAGTTACATCTCCACCACACTGGCCAGGCAGTTCAATAATGGCACGTTCACCTATGGCATTGTGACCTTTTTTCCCCTGTTTTGCTAGATTCAGAATGTATGTTGTCTTCTATAATCCACTGCTGCATTTCATGCAGTCAAATTGCATTATTTTCACGGCCCATATCCACAATAAGTGTCTCCTGGAGTTGTGAGCATATGAGTGTTCTTCCACCTTCATGTGGCCATCTTTCAATTCTAAACAAAATACCATTTAGTTATAAGTATACTTGTATACAAAGCACATGTATACATCATACTATTTCATTTATAGAACTAAAATTAGTTTGTTGTGTACAGAGAATCTTTGAGCTTGACTCAATGGTTAGGCCTCATGAATACATCTTCGCGGATGAAGCTGTATTCAATCTAGCAAAAAGCAGAAGAAGAGGTTGCAACATGTGTTTTCAATCTAGAGTGGTAATGTGTAAATGATGAAAACAGTGTGTTAGTTGTGTTTCACTTCTGTAGCCTGTGTGCATCGTTCTGGATACAAGTGCACCACACTGCTAGATGTGTTTTGTGTTTGAGAATGTGTTTAGAGCTAGTTTTTACAATGGGATTTAGTGTTTAAGCAATTCAGAAAAACTGTAATGTGTAAATTTGAATTTGAAAAAATCAGAAAAACACTGACCTGACGTTATTTGAACAAATACCTTCAGGTCAGTGTTTTATCAATCAACACATAATATGATTTAATTCTTTCCTAATTACCAAAGGAGCAAAGGTCTTACAGTAACGTAAAAAAGTTTTGTTTACACACAAATATCTTTACAACTTTTGACTTCTAAAGTTAAAAAACAAAGCCATTTTAAAAAAAAAGAAAGAAAATGAAGATTTATGATCAATAAAGAATAAGTGTGATTATTTTCTTTTCAGCTTCCGCTTGTGTGCTACTTTTCAGATGTGGTGTGTAATTCTTTTCTTTTTTAATCTGTTGGAATTCATAAAATCTTTGTTGTCTCTCATTTCTTAGTTAGTATTTGAATGTATGAGAACAAAAAGTGTCAATAAAAATCTGAAACTTAAGCATTTATGGCCAGTATACTGCAGGTTTTAGTCACACTTTGATTGTTTTTAACTGCCAGTCTTATTCAAACTGGTGACACACTGGTCACAAATTTTGAAGCCATCCTGATAGAGATCCAACTTTTTTAGATCCAATTAAAATCAAGGCAATCAAAAAGATGCTCTGGAAAAGAGCAGAATTCTTGGAACAGAGTTTAATACACTGAAGCATATGGACAGCAGGACAAATACACCCAGACATTTAGCAAGAGAATTACATAGCAGAAATCAAGCAAAGCAAAACCCCTGGGCGTACAGCCTTAGGCACAGACAGCAGAGTAACACAGAGACGGACAGAAAGTAGCAGCAGGAAAACAGTGCTGGGGTGTCATCTGTCACCCCCTAATATATAGGGACCAGTATCCCCGCCCCCTGCTGCTGGGTAACTTTTCCACCTGTCCTCCAGCCAAACACAGCTGCAGGGTCAGGTAGCGGCCAAGGTCCTGGCCAGAGGTCAGTCAGGACTCTGGCTACCCTTTGTTTTGGCCTATCACAACAGGTCATGACACGGTCAAACATCGCACATTAACCCTAATTATTAAATCTTACAAAGCAAGTGGCACAATCTTATAATATACAATCTTATAACTACATAGGTTACATGCTTAACATATAAAAAACATTTCAGTGTAGGTTAGTGAGTGTGTGTGTGTGATTATATCATATGATATTTTATCGTGATGTGTTCAGGATCTCTGTTACAATGTTACTGTTTTGGTTGTGCATCATCAAAGACATTGAGTGTGTATTGGGGGAAGTTAGTTACCGGAGCTGGAGAGTGAGTTATTCAGGAGATCTCTCCCCTTACATTAACTTCCTTGTCACTGTACCACCTTAACCATGTGCTTAAGACTAAGTGAAAGTTAAAATATACATGTTCAGTGCAGATAGATATATAGTTATATAGTTAAACATGTCACACAAAAGTCCACCAGTGGTGCAGTGGTGCTTTTTGGTAATCTCAGTCTCTCACTGAGCACGCTCCTGTGGCGGGCCAGCATGTCATGGAGTGGGTGGGAGTTATTATCCAGCATTGTCTTTCTCTTGGACAACATCCACCTCTCCCTAAGGGAGTCATTTCCTCAACTGTTTCTGTTCAGACATTTCTGGAGAGAAGAATGAGAAACAAAATGAATGAAGATGACAAGTTCTGGATCAGACTGACAGACTCAGCAGTAGAGGGCAGATATTTGTGGGTGGATGGTTCACCACTGTGTAAAAGGCTTGATTGTTGAGAAAACTTTAGGTTGTGCCACATTTGTGAAACAACTATTTTAACAGCACCCTAAAATTTCACCTCATGTCATGGGCAGTTCCTCGTTTTGTTCTGCTTAAATACTTTTTGTTTTTATGTTCCTTTTAACTGCCTGCAAATCTGATGCAACTTATAAAACTGTTGTTACATTGTATGCAAGAGATCATTACAATGTACCACAGGGACAGACATTTCAACAATAAATAAAGAAACATTGCTTCAGTTATAATAAAAGCCGTTATTCTGGCAGGAGGAGCCAGACTTAGTCAACAGGAAGTTGCTTTTTTAAGCTGTAAAACAGACGTTAGAAGGAGTAAGGAAGCAATTAGAGTGAGCATCAATGCTTAGCTATATCTGTTTTTTGTTAAATTAGAAAGAATTGAATCTATGATAAATAACAAAGAAAACTGAATTTCAACATTTTGTTGTGTTTTGTGATTCAGAGACTGTTGGATTAAGTCTGAAGTCAGGATCTTGAAGTTTCAGCATGATGAGCCGTCCGCAGAGCTTCATAGAAGGTAAGAACATTAATGTGGTGGTAAAACAACAGGAAGGTGACGGAGTTTCAGTCAGGTCTGAGTGATCATCATCAGATTTTTAATTAAAGTTAAGATGTTTGTGCTGGAACAGAACAACATTATATGTATAAAACTGAAATATATGTAGAGCCCACATTCATTATTTAATCATATGAATTTTTAAAATATTTTAATAAATCAGAAATATAACAGTCAAAAGTAATTGATGAAGAAAGAGTGTTTAAAAGTTATGCAAAATGAAGATGTGAAGAGCAAAAACAAAAAAAGGATGTGTGACATGTTAACATGTTTTAACTCAAGTGTTTCCTGTTCAAAGCATCTTAATCACCTTTAATGTTCTTGTATTGACACTCAGCTACAGTTCAGTGTACTTTAATAGTACTAAAGTATTGTAACATGAGAAACTGTTTAAAACTGTAACAGATAAATAAACACTTTTCTGAACTCTCACATTGTGTCTCCTCTAAATGTTCATCAGGTGAAGCTCCTGACTCTCAGCACGCAAAATCAAACAGAGGGTCAAAGGTCACTGCAGAGAGAGTGGCACTGGTGGTTCTCTGTATCCTGCTGGCAGCTGCTCTCATCATTATTTGTTGCCTCTGTGAGTTTGTGCGGTTTCCTTTGTCTTACTTAACTTAAAGAAAATCAATGATCTGATTTTCTGTAAATCAAATGAGTAAAACATTTACAGTGAAGGTGTAAAACACTGCAGAGTGCATGCACTGGCTCTGTTTTAATCGTGTTGCAACAAATTAAAGATGCGTCCAACTTTTCAGTGTTTTTGTTATTTTCTGAAAAATCTGTCTGTTTGTTTCTCTCATTTTTAAATCAACAGTTGAAAACATGAGAACTAAAGAAACACTGAAAACACAAAGCTACAAAAATCCTTTCAGTGTAAACAAACCTCACTGACTGACTGGTTTGTTTGTTCTTTTTTAATCAGCGCTTGACAAAATTAGAACGAACAAAGAGCTCGAAAACCTGAAACATCACAAAATGAAGTGTGAAAGTAATCTGACAGGTAAGCATATACAGCTGATTGTTTCTAACCTTCAGTCTCAATCAAACTCATGACACACAGCTGAGTCTGTCTTTTTTATTCCATGTGAATGATTATTTGTTTTTTTATTCAAACTTTAGACAAAAATAGATGATGAATGACTGATGACTGTTTTATTCTTTATTCTAACAGAGACTCTCTCTAAGATAAAACCATGCAGCATGGTGCAGCCGACCTTTCCAGTACCTAAAGTAATAAGTAAGTTATGGATTTTGTCTCTGTGACACAAACTTCAAGCTAAGTTCACACAAACATGAACAGTGATTCTTCCACCTGATTGAAGTCGTTGCTGTAATCTCTTCAAAGATGGTCCTTGTACTAAATGTGTAGAAGGCTTCGAGCTACATGGAGGAAAGTGCTATTACTTCTCCATCAGTAAATCATCCTGGAACAAGAGCAGAGATGAGTGTGGAGCTAAAGGAGGAGACCTGGTTAAGATAGACAGCAGAGAGGAGCAGGTATGAAACACTGCTGCAGGTTCATGTTCTCATGTTTATCACATCTTTATGTTTCATCTTGTCAGCACAGAAAAGTCTAACAAGGTAATTTTCATCATCTTTTCCTGATCAGACTTTCCTGGAGAGAAGACTGAGAGATGTAATGACTGAAGTTCAGGACAAGTTCTGGATCGGACTGACAGACTCCGCAGTAGAGGGCAGATGGGTGTGGGTGGACGGATCATCACTGGATCAAAGGTTTGATTGTTGTGAAAATATATTTTTGTCATTTCCAGAATTAACGTTACAGTTTTTACTTCTTTTTGTTTTTCATCACTTAGTTTGGAGTTTTGGAGCAAAGGTGAGCCAGACAATTGGAAAAGTGAACATCCTGATGGAGAGGACTGTGTGAGGATGGGAGAAAAAGGCGGAGCTAAAGATCTGAAGTGTTGGTTTGATGCAGTTTGCTCAAAGCCTCACAGAAGTATTTGTGAGGAAGCAGGATCCGATGGACAGTATGTATGTTTGTAACTTAAATTGACATATGAAACACCAGAATGAAGTGATTCAATTTTTTTAAAAGAAATGTTGAAACAGAAATAAAGTGAACATAGAAAACATGTTTATTTTACTTTCTGATATTTTTAGAAGAAATGTGGGACCTGTGAAATGTATTAAACTGTTCTCAATAATAAATATAATTGTAACATCATACATCTACAGAACAACCTATGAATTATTTATTATCACTTTTACAGGAAAAGGAAAGGAACGGAGAAAGAAAGACATTTTAAGTGTTAAAATGGAGTAAGCTATTAATGTCAGTGCGATAAAATTGATAAAAAAAAAAGAAAAAATGACCACTATGTCACATTTTAACACCGAGTCATCCAGTACAAAAAAGAAGGATGTGGTTCTCAGAGTTTGCAGTGTGAGAAGCTGTTTGTAAATGTTGATCAACATTTCCCAACTCTCACATCTGTTTCTCCTGTAAATGTTCATAAGGTGAAGCTCCTGACCAGTAGCGGTTGTTGATACGGGCAGTTGCCCGAGGCGGCATCGTGGTGGGGGGCGGCATCACGGGCATCGGCGAAAAAAAAAAAAAGTTGCTCGTACTCATGCTGCCCCGACGTCATGCCAGCGCATATTGGGGATGGCATAGGCACCGATCGGTTTTCTTTCGCCCATTTGCTGGGCGGCACAGGGAGGAGAGGGCGGGGCGGCGGGGGATTCTCTGGCTGGCTGGAGCAGCATCTAATAACCAACTCGCAAAATAAAACAAAATAAAAACAAACCAACAAACGCGAAAACACCAGACATCATGATACAGACTTATAATTTGCACCGATGTTTTTTTCGAAATTCTACACGCGAAAAGTGAGCGCGAGAGCCCTCGATGCGCCTGCTCGCTGCTGAAGTCAAAGTAAACTTTATTGTCATCTCTGCTACATACAGTACAGTGTATAGAGACACGAGGCTCCAGTTACAGCAGTGCAAGTCAACAAACAATAAATATAAGAAGAGTAAGAAAATAAATATACACTTTAGGACTAGGGGTAAAGGGATCAATAACAATTTAAAATTTATAATTTACAGTTTGATGACTTAAAGTCTCACACACAACCCGTCGAAAGGGGAGGGGGCCGGCTGCTTCCAAAGACAGCACATTTCATTCATAATGTTGTAAATCCAAGCCCATTTGGTATTCATGATTTGAATCCTGGGTTGTGCAAAATCCTAGAAATACACCCTAGACAAAGTGAATCTATGAACTAAGGTGTAGGTCTATTAGGTTATGTTGTGGTGATCCTCGAGTTGGGGGATGGGTGTTCATACTGGAGTTCAAAATTTAAACCAATGGAAGATGGACAAGAAAAGTTCAAAGCTATCAGGTGCTCAGTTTAGAAAAAAGAGAAAAGAAGAGGAGGAGAAACGAGCAAAAGATACAGGTAAGCAGATGTGTCATTGGATAATGGCAGGCCATCCTGAAACAATCAGAATCAGAATACTTTATTAATCCCTAAGGAAATTATGTGGGTTACAGTTGCTCCAAGAAGAAATGGTAAAAATAGTAACAGTAACAGACTAAACTCCAAACAATACATTATGTTACCGATTTTAATATTAATTAGTCATTGTCAATTGTTGATTTCTCCTGTTCTCATTGTATGACGAATTAAGATGCTGTTTGGTAGCCGTTTGCATACAATGCATAATCTCTTTCTCTTCATATGTGTTTCTCTGGTAAAATTCAGTATAGTTCCGACAACAGTTCTATGATAATGTACAATCCTTAATATGTTTTGTGTGTGTGTGTGTGCGTGCGTGCGTGGGGGGTGGGGGCGCGTCAGAGGGAGTGCTCGGCCAGGGCGCCAAACAGGCTAGGACCACCACTGCTCCTGACTCTTAAAATGCTAAATCAAACAGAGGGTCAAAGGTCACCTCTGACATTGTGACACTGTTGGTCTCTGTGTTCTCCTGACAGCTGCTCACATTGGTATTTATCTTCTCTGAGCTTTTGCTTTTATTCAAATGTGTGTCTGAATTTGGGACTTGTATTGGTTTGTTTTGCTCTTTGAAATGTAACGTGTTGCTGCTAACACAGTAACAGCTAGCTTAGCTCACGTCACGACATCTACACTTCAAAACAATTTTTGCACCTCGTAAACTCAGTAATTTATGCTTCCAAAGACATATGGTTGTTTAAAAGGCTGTTTTGGGATAATCTTCCATAGTTGGGATAGACATAACTGTCATGATCAGTGTTGGTCAAGTTACTTGAAAATCGTATTCAGTTCCTAATTACTGATTACTTCTCCAAGAAAGTAATCCCTTTACTTTACTTTACTGATTACTTATTTTCAAAAGTAATTAGTTACCGTAATTCCCGGACTACAGAGCGCACCTGATTAAAAGCCGCATGCTCTAATTTTAGAAAGAAAATCAATTTTGTACTTGTACAGGCCGCACCGGATTTTAAGCCGTATGCGTTTCACTCGTAATATTAGATATTTACACAGAAATATTACACGTGAGGATTTTTAAAGTTTAATTTAATCTGTAAGGTAACATAAACATGGTAACACAAAGGTTATGGTAACATACAAAAATACATACTGCAAATGCTTTTTTTCCTCGAACAGCGCCTCTAACACGGCTACCTTTAAGTATACGTACGTATCGGTAACACACAAATTACGTTGCTTATGTTTTTTTTATGGAACAGTGCACAAACAACATTACAACGTCTCTTAACAACCAGTAAAAATATATACCGTATATATACTACTTATCAATTTTATTGGTCTACTGTTACCAGGCAAAATGTTTTTGGCTACATGAAAAAAAATTGCATTAGCCGCACGTCAGTGTAAGCCGCAGTGTTCACAGTGTGGGAAAAAAGTAGCGGCTTATGACCCGAAAACTACGGTAATTTATTATTTAGTTACTCTTTAAAAACATGATACACAACCTGAATACTTAATAAAGTAATAGACCTTTCTGCCCAATTCTATTCTTTAACTTTAACTTTATGCATCAAGCAAAAATTAAATCATATGCAACATTCTCTGACTGGAAGAAATTTGTTTAACATTTAAACCTATTTTTTGCATATTCCAGCATATTAAATAAAATCGTTTTTTGTGTTTACACTCACTCTTTCAAATAGATGCAAGTAAAACACAACAAAAAAATGAATAAAATCAAAGATTCAGTGGCACTGAGTCCTGTAAATGGACTGGTTCTTATATAGCGTTTTACTACTCTTCTAAACACTCAAAGCTTGTAACATGTTACTTTTAACGTGTTACTGCCCATGTCTGGTCTTCACTTTGTTGTTCTTTTTATGCAGTTTTTATTTAATTCAGTGCTAAAATCATAACAATAAGGTACCTTCTAGAACACAGGTGTTGAACTTCAGGCCTCGAGGGCCGGTGTCCTGCAGGTTTTAGATGTGTCCTTGATCCAACACAGCTGATTCAAATGGCTAAATGACCTCCTCAACATGTCTTGAAGTTCTCCAGATGCCAGCTAATGAACTTATCATTTGATTCAGGTGTGTTGACCCAGGGTGAGATCTAAAACCTGCAGGACACCGGCCCTCGAGGCCTGGAGTTCGACACCCCTGTTCCAGAAGTTTCTCCAAAGAAGTCCAGTTTTTCTGACCAACTGATTTCTATATTTAACACATCACCAAGACCTGCTGCATCAGCACATATACCTCTGAGTAACAAACATAAAATATGACTGTTTGCATTTTGAACAGATGAATGTGTAAATAAACATCTGGCAGAAGTGACAGAACAAAACACACTCCCTTTAGTTCATCTCATCATTGACCTGTTTTACTTTTTAAGACCAGATATCCTTGTAGAGCAAAATTTAGCATTGTGGTCTAGACAACCCAAAATATGATGTTCACATATGTGGATGCCAGGTCCTAGGAAGTTAAAAAAAATCTTAATTTACAAAATCTTTGTTTCTCTCATTTTTTTCAATTAGCTTTTGAAAACATGTTCAGCTATAAGCTGATCTTACTCAGCTTATACAAATCTTAATAAATCCTTTTGTAAACTTAAAGCCATCTAGAAGATTACAAAGCATTTGGTAACTGAATCAGTGAGTACATCATATAACTACTACAGAAGAACCTATGAATTATTTATTATCCCTTTTAAAGGAAAAAGAAAGGAATGAAGGAAGAAAGACAAGCGATTGAGAAAAACTGTGAATCAAAAGACCAATGCAGGAGGAGCACAGTCACATCAGACAACTGCAGCCTGACCTCAGGGGGGCAGTATTTCCATGTCTGTTTCATTCTGTCTAAGAACAGTATTTACAGTATTTAATTCAAATTAAGTTTTTCTGAATTGCTAAAACACATTTCCTAAAATCTCATCTCTTTGTCTCAAAACACTAAACACAAACTCTAAAATCCAAGCTACACACACAAAACCTTCGACTTGTATTGCAAAACCAAACATTTGACCCCAAACTATTTTAACTTTTCTCAAAATCAACCACTACTGTCAAAAACCACACAAAACCAGCCAATGTGCAAACACAACTTAGCAACCATTACACACTACAGAAATAAATACAAAACCCTGTGAGATAGCAGGAAAATAATATTTATCTATTCATTCATTTATACTTGTATTCACATTTTAACAAAAAAGAACTGCAACAAAAACAATATAGATAGATAGCTAGCTAGCTAGATACTAGAGAGCATATATTTGTATATATAGAAATTATATATTTTTACAGCTTAATCAGATAATTTATTCTGCCTCAGCATCACGCTTCTGTGCTGGGTAAGGCCACAGGACTTCATCCACATTACATGCTATGGTCTCCCTTGCAGTGCAACGAGGAAAGAATCCTTTAGCACGCCAAATCCAGCCCTGGCAAGATTCCAGTCCTATCTCTATGCTGAGAAAAACTCCTCAATAGGGTTCAAAAGGAACAGTATGGGAAGAGTATGGTGGAAGAAACACATTGATAAAATGCTGCTCATTGTGAAACCAATTGCATATTCCTGGAGCTCGGAGAAAGCTCACATTGTCCCAAATGATATGGGATGCTCTGCCTACTCGCGATCTCGCTACTAAAGCAAAGCATCCCGTAGACCAACCAGGAATGTTGCTAGAATTTCGGTGTTGTATGGCCCAAAAGTAACATGACTGTGGAGAACCCCATAGCTGCTGATGGCAGCACAGATAGTTACATTTCCACCACGCTGGCCAGGCAGTTCAATAATGGCACGTTGACCTATGACATTGTGACTTTTTCTTGTCCTTTTTGCTGCATTTCATGCAGTCAAATTGCATTATTCTCACGGACCATATCCACAATAAGTGTCTCCTGGTGTTGTGAGCATATGAGTGTTCTTCCACCTTCATGTGGCCATCTTTCAATTCTAAAGAAAATACCATTTAGTTATAAGTATACTTGTATACATACCACATGTATACATTATTCTATTTCATTTACAGAACTAAAATTAATTTGTTGTGTACAGAGAATCTTTGAGGTTGACTCAATGGTTAGGCCCCATGAATACATCTTCGTGGATGAAGTTGTATTCAATCTAGCAAAAAGCAGAAGAAGAGGTTGCAACATGTGTTTTCAATCTAGAGCGGTAGTGTGTTAATGATGAAAACAGTGTGTTAGTTGTGTTTCACTTCTGTAGCCTGTGTGCACCGTTCTGGGTACAAGTGCACCACACTGCTAGATGTGTTTTGTGTTTGAAAATGTGTTTAGACTTTTGGTAAATGGGAGATTCAGATTTGCAAATGGTGTCCTAACCAGATGAATAGTGTTTAAGATTTTGGCAACTGTGGGATTGATTTGATGAAAGAGTTTTCATAGTTGACAGTTTAGTTTTCACAATGGGATTTAGTGTTTTAGCAATTCAGAAAAACTGTAAAATAATTTTGGGTCAAGTGTTTGGTTTTGAAAGACAAGTCAAAGGTTTTGTGTGTGTTTATCACACTTGTGGCTAATGATGTGAGGGTACATATAAGCCAGAGCACTGGAGGCACTACAATGGATAGAAATCCATGAAGAGGAGTTCATGTGAGAGGAGGTCGAGCAGGTCAAGATGGTTGAGGTGGTCAGTGAGGACAAAGAACAGTAATATCAGATGAAATCAGAGCTACTGTGATTGACTATGTTCTTGTCCATGGTATGACAATGAAGGAGGCCGGACTAAGGGTACAACCAAACATCAGTAGATTCACCGTGTCCACCATAATCCGAAGATTTAGAGAAGAGAACAGGTAGTTACCTTTTTTGACATCATAGTATGTAAATGTTGACAACAATTACATATGTACAATGACTGTACTATATACTGACCACAGTAAACATGTTTCAGTACATCACTATGCCAGTGTACTGAGGTACTGTAATGGAGGGTTAGTCTGACTGTTTGTAGGCCTATTCCATGTATGTATTTTTGTAAGTGCATTTTCTCTTTTGTAGAATTGAAAGACTGCCACATGGGGTGGTAGGACATCTATGTTCTCCCCACACCAAGAGACCCTAATTGTCGATATGGTCTACAACACCATTAAACTGCGTGAAATTCAGCTGAGGATCATTCATGACCATTTGCATTTTGACATTTTGTCAGCCTCTCTACTGTAGACCGTGTCCTCAAGCGCAACAGACTGCGCCTGAAACAGCTGTACTGAATGCCCTTTGAACACAACTCTGATATAGTCAAAGAGCAAAGATTCCAGTATGTACTGATTTGTATATACCCAGCACATAAATGTTGGTTACTGTAAGTAGTGATTTACTGTAGTTGGCCTACATCACCTACAAAAATGTGTATATATCTTCCTCAATCACATGCGAGATGCTCTGTTAGGGCAGCAGGATGAGCTGCCCATTTATGTTGTTGTTTGGGACAATTTGAGTTTTCACAGAGGCCTCCGGGTTAGGGAGTGGTTCAATATGAACCAAGGTTTTATCAATCTTTGCCTTCCACCATACTCCCCTTTCCTGAACCCCACTGAAGAATTCTTCTCCTCATGGCGGTGGAAGTTATATGAACGCCAACCTTACACCAGGGTAAATCTCCTGCAAGTCATGGAACTGGCCTGTGGTGACATTGGTGTGGAGCCATGTCAAGCCTGGATACGAGATGCCAGGGGTTTTTTTCCCCATGCCTGGCCAGAGAACATGTGGCCTGTGATGCAGACAGGGGCGATTCTAGGATTAGAGCTTTGGGGGTGCTGAGCACCCAGAGAGCTGCCCAGCCAGGCAAGATAAACTTTACACGTCACGATGAGACTTCTTCCCTGTCTCTGTCAGTCCCTGCATCCTTAAATGTCTCCAGTTGTCCCGAGTTCCCTCTGACTGTCTCCTTGGTGCATTTAAACCCCTGTTCCTCCCTGTCCTCATCGTCTGTTGTCTTCATCTCCGCTATCAGTCATCATAATTTTACCATCTCTGTGCAAGTCTGCAAATTTCTTTATTAAATCATAAGATTCTTAAATTCATCAAGTCTCTCTCTGCCTGGGTCCTCATCACAAAACATGACATCACCGTTTTGTACATTTTAACACAACCCCCACATTTGTGAAAGAAAAGCAAAACACTTTTTTGAGAAGTCTGTAACAAAACCATCAAATCTGATAAAGGTTATTTAAATGATGCTCATAGTGAGTAAGAAGTAAACTGAGTGCATGTTTTGGACAGAGATTCACTTTTAATGTGTATGTATAATATAATACAGATACATAAAAAACACTCCCAAAACAGAATAAATTATTACAAAATATTAATAAAAAACTATAAAAATGGAGGCAACTTTGCCTGTGGTAGAATGTATACAATGTATGAAAAAATCTTTACTGCAGATACTAATTTAACTAATTTAATAATACTAATTTTGTGTTGTAAGATTTATGAGTTTCATGCTTTCATAGTGGTACTTGGGAGAGCTTGACATTTTTCTCAGGTGGTACACGCTGTAAAAAGTTTGAGAAACACTGTTAAGTGTTTCTCTGCCGCATAAGTCTGTATGCGGCAGTCATACAGACAACTGGACAGTCCAAAAGTTGGCCTACCTATTACTGGCTGAGGTTTTAGTAGAGTTGTGGCTGAACCACATAAAAATATATCATTAATTTTAATCTCCCCAATCAATGATAATGTTATGTTGGAATGTTGTTAAAGAGGGTCAAAAATGTTTCAACCCAGTTTGTTTTGCAGATAGCAGCTTTAATATAGGGAGGACACAACTTCCAGACTGTATGAGTAAAATCAGGTTTTTTCTCTTCGTCAGTTTAATAGTTTCTGTTTTGCCTGTCACTGTTCCCTGTCTGTTTTCTTACCTGGTTCTTCCTGACCTTGTACTTTCTCCTCACGTTCCCCTCTTTCCTCTCTCCCTCTTTGGACTGACAATCATACACAAATAGATTGTATTCAATTAGATGAAAAAATTACATTAATATGAAATTTTTTTTTATTAAGATCACTAACGAAAAGTCCTCTCTCAGTGTACTTTCAACCAAAAGGCAAATAACCAAACCACATGAACATCTAATAAAAGATATAAAATATTGAAACACTGATCCAACATTATCCTTTATTGATGGATCATTTGTTCTTACACTTTTACCTGAATGTGGCTCCTGTTTTTGAAAAAGCCTTCCTTATATCCATTATGAACCTGGCTGTCTCTCTGTACACAAACACACACACAACAGGAGTTATAAGGTTAATGGGCATTCAGTCAGTTAGCTAGTTAGTATCCATTTCAAACAGGACAGTGGTAACAACAGCAGGCTACGGACAATTTTAAGTTTTAGATTTTAAATAGGCTGTATACATTTCAGTGGGAGCAACAGGACGGTCAAATGTCGCTGAATTTACTACAGAGTAGGACGGATTGTAGGGTAGCAAACATCATTGGAAAACACGTTTTCAACACTGCAGGTTACCTGGGTGTAAGGTTTTTCAGCTAAAAAGAAACACGACTCCTATCTAACTACATAAAGAGTAACTGAAGGTTAAATGCTGCTAATATGTCCTGTTTTAATCCAGGCACTCCACCTCCGCTCCGCTGCGTCTCAGCTACCATCGCTCTGGCAGCAACGACCCTAGAGCCAGAGTGGGGGCGAGCTGGAACAAACCATTTTGGGAGGGGGGAGGGGTTATCTATACTTTTGTTGTTAAAATGTTCCGTCTCAACCAAGTACTGTATGCTTTTTATATTTTTAGTAGTGTGTCACACAAACAGCAAATATTGTCAAAAAAAAGTAAGAAATCTTTGGGGGTGCTTTGATTAATTTTGGGGGTGCTTCAGCACCCCCAAAAATGGGCTAAAATCGCCCCTGGATGCAGATGAAGTCCTGTGGCCTGACCCAGTACGGAGAAATGATGCCGTGGCAGAGTAATGCACCTTTTTCCTTTGTACTTCATATTTATATACTTGTGTGCTTTATTTCTACGTACAAGTGCTACATGTAAAAGCACAGGATTTCTGATTTTTTGGCAAATTCTCTTTTCTATGTACAAGTGTAAGAAATGCCCAGGTATTTTCTTTTGCAACATGCATTTAGCCCAAATAAACATTTATTTCTACCGCTTCATGTCCTGAGCATTGTGTTTTCCTGTTTTCTATGTAGTGTTTAGTGACTACTTAGTATTTAATTTAGATTGACTTGAGGCATGATTTGACGACATAGTTCAGTTTTGAGCACAGATTGAACTGTTTTTGAGGTAAAAGTTTGGTTTTGCAAGAAGAATCAGAGGATTTGTGAATGTAGCTTGGAAATTGAGTTTTGTGTTCACAGTTTGGGGAAAAGGAGAGCAGCTTTCCAGGAATGTGTCTGAGAAATTGTGAAAAACTCTTCCAGCTATTTCACAGTGTTTTGTATTTATTTTTGTAGTGTGTAATGGTTGCTAAGTTGTGTTTGCAGATTGGCTGGTTTTGTGTGGCTTTTAGCACTAGTGGTTGGTTTTGAGTAAAGTTCAAATAATTTTGGGTCAAATGTTTGGTTTTGCAAGACAAGTTAAAGGTTATGTGAGTGTAGCTTGAATGTTACACTTTGTGTTTAGTGTTTTCTTACACAAAGAGATGACATTTTAGGAAATGTGTTTTTGCAATTCAGAAAAACTGTATTGTAACAAATGCAGCACAGTGCAGCCTACAAATGTGTAAATATTTGTAGTGAAATGTGTAAAAAAGGTCATGTCTTCCATGTCCTATAGTATATGGTAAGTAATAATATCAATTTTAGATTTGATATTTTCCTCCAGCAAGGAGATTATGCTTTTGCATGTGTGTGAATGCAAGTGCATTGTTTGTATTGACAGCATATTGGGATACTGTGAATGATATATGGGGATTCTAAATATCAGATTACTTTCGACCTCTGGAGTCTTCTTCAAGGTCAAATAATGTCAAACTTTCATAAAACGTCTTTTATCTTTACAACTATGCTTAAAAATATACTGCCTTTATGTTTATTGGCAAAATTTAGGAAATAATGTTGGTATATAGGGATAGTAAATAGCACATTATATTTTGAATCCAAATATTGGGTCAGATTTGACCTTCGATCTCACTTCTACATCTACCTTTCATGTTATTTATGTCCAAGTTTTACAGATCCATAGCAATTATCCATTCCTTTATGTTACGTTCCAGTCTAGGGGTACAGGAACGCAACACAAGGGTTAAAAGGAAAGTGACCCCGCCAGGGTCCCCAAAGCCATACCCAGAAGCCAATTTACAAGTCAAGGTGAATTTATTGTGACTGAACTGAAAGTGTTAACTCCGGGGTAAACAAAGGCAAAAACAACAAACAAGTTGTATTCGTAAACAGAACTCCAAAAAAAAAAGAAAAAAAAGAAAGTCAGATATTTTTGTTTACAATGTTACAAAACTTACAAGAACAAAATATTTATCACCACAAATTGAGGCCATATAAATGCTTTCATACAACATATTTTGCAACACAGAAATAACTGAAGAAAAAACAGTCCCTTCTGGTTGATTAGTGGTATGTTTTTTTTTTTTTTTTTTTTTGTTCTTTACTTCTTACTAGTTCAGTCTGAATGCATGTTTCCCACGAGCAGTTCAACATTAGTAAGGTATTCTGTATATCAGCAAGTGATGTGGTGATGATATGAAAGATTAGTGGGTTTTTTTCTTTTCTCAGCACAGAAAGGGAAGTGAATTACCACTAGTTTAAAAAAAAGTGAGATTCTGAGGAAGCGTGGCAGTTTATAAGCCCTCCTCATTTTTCAGTGTTGTCTGTTGTCAGTGATGCTGACAAAGCTGTAAAATGTCTGAATGTCTGCAGAACTTTGCTCTGGTGTGAACTTTACGAGAGGAGACAGAAAGGTAAATGGAGACTGTAATCTTTTCTGTTTGTGTATCTATGAGAGACACGTTTTGTAAGAAAAATCTTTGAAAATCTTTTTATTCTGTTTGCTGCATTTTAATGTGAATATAGTGAAGTTATAAACTCACATTTTACCAGCAGCCATGAGTATTCACACCACACTGGTCTGCAATCTAGTTTTGTGTTTTTGTTACAGTTGCTGTTACTCTGAAGTTATAAACCTGAAGTGTGATTTCCCACAGCAGAGCTGCCTGGTAGGTAAAGAGCAGAAATTAATAAACACGAGTATGAACTATGAGTCCAGTCAGCGTCCATTATGAGAATGCTTATTATGTCTCACTGTTGTTGTTGTGTTTGTTAATTGCTGAGAGAAACAAACTGAAGAGAAGATTTGCCTTTTTACTGTAGAGTCAAAGTGAGGAAGTGGCTCTGAAGTCCGTCATCTCCTTATTTGTATGTGTGTGTTTGTGCATTTTCTTTGTGTATCTACTTCATACTCCGCAGGTGTATTGCTGACGAGGAAGTGCAGTGTCTATTTTTAGCTTTCTTGCAAAGTTCTCAGTTAAATTTTACAAACTTTTAGCTGAGTTAGTGGTCTGTGAGTCATTAGGAAAATTCAGTATATGTATGCTAATAAAGGAAGCTAAAACATTTACTTTGCTCTTAAACTATTTTTTAATAAAAAAAAAGCTTAAACAAAAGAAAAGCATAAAGAAAAACTTATTCATGGCTTTATCCCCTCTAGACTGGATTACTGCAATTCTGCACATCTTTTAACAGGTGCTAGAACATATGAACAAATCACTCCAGTTTCAGCAAATTTTTGAGATTTTAAGATTCTTGGTATGGTACTCAGTTATTTAAGCAAACTCCTCAACATGTATAACTCCAAATGAGCACTGAGATCGTCTCGCCAGATGCTCTTAGTACAACCAAGGTCTCGATTGAATCATAGGGGAGATCGGGCCTTCGCAGTTGCAGCGCCTAGACTCTGGAATAACTTGCCAGATGATATTCGTACTTCAGAGTCTATTCAGTCTTTAAAATCGTGTCTTAAAACTCACTTTTGGCTTTTAATTCAAGTTCACTTTGAGTACCATCAGGCTTGTTTTATGTTTGTTATGTTTGTTTTGTTTTTATGTTACACGTTGTCATTGCCTCATCTCATTTATCTGTATTTGTTTTTCAATTGTTTGATATTTGATATTTTAGTATCAATGAACACTGAATGAGATAAAAAAGTAGCAGAAAAAACATCCACAGTTGTATAGCTGAGCTAGAAAGCCTGTGCCAGGCTATAAACATTTAAACAACACCCAAACACCTTAATGCTTAATGTTTCAGTAGGTAGCTGCTCATAGATGTATACATATCTATGTATATTAACATCATAATTCTGTTACTTTCTTTATTTTACATTTTGAGTTAAATATATTTTCTCTCCAACAAATTTAAAAGGCAAAGGAACTTTACATACGTTTTTTTTAGGATTAGTAATGATACTTTATCATATTAAATAATAATAATAATAATAATAATAATAATAATAATAATAATAATAATAATAATGTTTTAGTAATGTTCTTGGCAAAGTATTTGATAAAGTTAAAAAAAATGACCACAGCTTTGTTCAAACAGATTTACAACCATGTAAGAAGTTTCTCCATTTTTTGGGTTACCAGGTAACTAAAAGTAAATATGCACAGTGCCCTAAACCAACAAAGTTATTTACTAACACAGTGTAGTAAATAATTGCACAACAAAGAATCCCTGTGTGCCCTGATTCCCCTTCTGTGTCTCCACTCCCGTGATACTTGTGCTCACTGCCTTCTCTTTCCCGCGCTCCTCCTGGAAAATCCACAGAGGCAGCCGTTAGCGCACACCTAAATAGCGACAGACTAACACTCACTGATTATGCTGAAACCACTGACGGGTAGTCACACAACAATCCAGCGTCGAGAAGAGCTCAGCCACACTGCTATGTACCTCCGCCGACAATCCTGATCAGCTGCAGGTGTGTGTGATCATCCTCCTCAGGTGTGGCCAGCCTCCCAACGGGACACGCCACCAGGCCTGACGGTGCCTGAAAACCGAACCTCCGGAACGCGCACACACCCACACACAAACACCTATACACACAAACCTGAAAACACAAGCCACAAACCAGCAAATATATAAACAAATGCAAAACTGCTCATCAACCCTGGGTCCCTCAGACCGAGGTCCTTGACAATTTGTATCCCAGACATTCAGACCTGTAGATACTGTATCCTGATATGGATGACTAGGAAGTATTTCAAGATTTATTAATAAATAAAATTAATTGAATAAAATATGTTTTAGTAAATTCATTTCCAAGTTTTCTTTTTTAGTTTATTATACATTTATTATACTTATTTACTTTATAATTATATCTATAATTATCACAGTCTAATCTGCTAAACACATCTGCAATTCTAGACCTCGACAACAGAGCAGAGGTGTCAGAAAAAAAGTCTTAGTTATTTTAAGTTCCAGCTGATCAGCATACCATTTCTGTTTATCCAATTTATTAATAAGCATTTGAACAAATGAGGGTCAAAGAAACATTTAAAAAACGGTCTCAAGGGTCTCAAAAATAAAGCTGTAAATAAAAATCTGCAAAACTTGTCATGACTGACCCCCTAAATGGTTGTTTTTACAGTATTCACATTTCTTTAGTGTTTTTGATCAACATTTTAATATAAGTTTGGGAATTTCTGGTACAGCATCAAATTTATTAGAAAATACAACTAATTAAGCCATTAATAAATTAAATAGAGTATTTTTAAAAATTAAAAATTTCCTAAACTTAAAAATCTCCAGTCACTTCTACCACGACCTGTGTGACTGAGAACCTACACAGACATGTCTCCTGGGGTCATTTCCTCAACTGTTTCTGTTCAGACATTTCTGGAGAGAAGAATGAGAAACAAAATGAATGAAGATGACAAGTTCTGGATCAGACTGACAGACTCAGCAGTAGAGGGCAGATATTTGTGGGTGGATGGTTCACCACTGTGCAAAAGGCTTGATTGTTGAGAAACCTTTAGGTTGTGCCACATTTGTGAAACAACTATTTTAACAACACGCTAAAATATCACCTCATCTCATGGGCAGTTCCTGATTTTGTTCTGCTTTAATACTTTTTATTTTTTATCTTCCTTTTAACTGCCTGCAAATCTGATACAACTCAAAAAATTGTTGTTGCATTTGTATGCAAGAGATCAGTACAATGTACCACAGGGACAGACATTTCAACAATAAATAAAGAAACCTTGCTCCAGTTATAATAAAAGCCGTTATTCTGACAGGAGGAGCCAGACTGCAGATGAAGCCTCCTGCCTCCTCTTTAGTCAACAGGAAAGTTGTTGTTTTTTTTTAGCTGTAAAACAGAAGTTACAAGGAGTAAGGAAGCAATTAGAGTGAGCATCAAAGCTTAGCTACATCTGTTTTCTATTGAATGTATAAAGAATTGAATCTATGATAAATAACAAAGGAAACATAATTTCAACTCTTTGTTGTGTTTTGTGATTCAGAGACTGTTGAAGTCTGAAGTCAGGATCTTGAAGTTTCAGCATGATGAGCCGTCCGCAGAGCTTCATAGAAGGTAAGAACATTAATGTGGTGGTAAAACAACAGGAAGGTGACGGAGCTTCAGTCAGATCTGAGTGATCATCATCAGACTTTTAATTAAAGTTAAGATGTTTGTGCTGGAATAGAACAACATTATATGTATACGACTTAAAAATATGTCGAGCCCACATTCATTATTTAATCATATTAATCTTTTCATAAATCAGGAATGTAAGAGTCAAAAGTAATTGATGAAGAAAGAGTGTTTAAAAGTTTTGCAAAATGAAGATGTGAAGAGCAAAAACAAAAAGAGGAACTGACCAAAAGGATGTGTGACATGTTAACATGTTTTAACTCAAGTGTTTCCTGTGCAAAACATCTTAATCACCTTTAATGTTCTTGTATTGACACTCAGCTACAGTTCAGTGTACTGTAATAGTACTAAAGTATTGTAACATGAGAAACTGTTTAAAACTGTTGTAACTGATAAATACACACTTTTCTGAACTCTCACATTGTGTCTCCTCTAAATGTTCATCAGGTGAAGCTCCTGACTCTCGGCATGCAAAATCAAACAGAGGGTCAAAGGTCACCACAGAAAGAGTGGCCCTGGTGGTTCTCTGTATCCTCCTGGCAGCTGCTCTGATCGTTATTTATCGTCTCTGTGAGTTTGTGTGGTTTTCTTTTTGTTTCTTAATTTAAAAAAAAAAAAAATCAATGATCTGATTTTCTGTAAATCAAATGAGAAGCAAAACATTTACAGTGAAGGTGTAAAACACTGCAGAGTGCACGCACTGGCTCTGTTTTAATCATTGTGCAGCAATTTAAAGATGCGTCCAACTTTTCAGTGTTTTTCTTGTTTTCTGAAAAATCTGTCTGTTTGTTTCTCTCATTTTTAAATCAGCAGTTGAAAACATGAGAACTAAAGAAACACTGAAAACATTAAGCTACAACAATCCTCTCAGTGTAAACAAACCTCACTGACTGACTGGTTTGTTTGTTCTTTTTTAATCAGCATTTGACAAAACTAGAACTAACAAAGAGCTCGAAAACCTGAAACATCACAAAATGAAGTGTGAAAGTAATCTGACAGGTAAGCATATACAGCTGATTGTTTCTAACCTTCAGTCTAAACTCATGACACACAGCTGAGTCGGTCTTTTTTATTCCATGCAAATTATAATTAGTCATTCATCAAGCTTCAGAAAAAGCACATGATGAATGACTGATGACTGTTTTATTCTTTATTCTAACAGAGACTCTCTCTAAGATAAAATCATGCAGCACGGTGCAGCCGACCTGTCCAGTACCTACAGTAATAGGTAAGTTATGGATTTTGTCTCTGAGACACAAACTTGAAGCTAAGTTCACACAAACATGAACACTGATTTCTTCCACCTGATTGAAGTCGTTGCTGTAATCTCTTCAAAGATTATCCTTGTTATAAATGTGAAGAAGGCTGGGAGCAACATGGAGAAAAGTGCTATTACTTCTCCATCAGTAAATCATCCTGGAATGAGAGCAGAGATGAGTGTAGAGCTAGTAGAGGGCAGATGGGTGTGGGTGGATGGATCATCACTGGATCAAAGGTTTGATTGTTGTGAAAATATATTTTTTTCATTTCCAGTTTTAAGGTTATCAGTTTTTACTGAAACACTTCTTTCTGTTTTTCATCTCTTAGTTTGAAGTTTTGGAGTGGAAAACAGCCAGACAATTGGAAAGGGCACAATGGTGAACATCCTGATGGAGAGGACTGTGCGAGGATGGGGGAAAAAGGTGGAGCTAAAGATCTAAAGTGTTGGTTTGATGCATTTTGCTCAAATCCTCACAGAAGTATTTGTGAGAAAGCAGCAGTAAAAGGACAGTTTAAAAAAAGTATGTCTCTGAAATTCAGTCTATAAAACACTAGAGTGGAGTGATGCAGTAACGTCACAAACAAAAAAAAATTAATATATTAAAAAAATGTAACATTTTGCATCTGATATTTTCTTTTCTTTTTTGATCTGATTAATATAAACACGAAATGTGGGAGCACTTCTAAAATTCATTTAAGTGTTTTCAAATGCTTTTTTGTTATTTAGAAATATCTCAAAACATTTAGATTCCCCTGAATGAATGAATACTTCACTCAACTAGAGAAGAAACTATGAATAAATTATCAGTTTTGCAGGAGAAAGGACAAAAGGAAGAAATGTTGTGTTAAAATGGAGCAATTAATAGATGTTAGTGTGAATAAAAGTTGTAACTGACCATTATACTGTTTGATATTTTTTCTGGATACGACTGATTAGTCTGACACTTGGTGGAAGTGTTAATTACTAATGAACAGAGAAACACTTAAATTGACAGTTTATGGACTTTGCCTTGGATTGCTCAAAGAAGTGACCAAACAAGCAAACAATCAAAAAGTACTGTGACAAACTTAAATTAGTAGCAGAATTTCTTGTCATAAATCATGACTTGTGTGGAGTTTAGCAGGAAATATTTGCTCTTTAGAGAACCGTCAACCATCATTCAAAAAAAAGTGTGCAGCTGAGGGGGACACCATCAATGTTTACATCCTGTCACACCATCAGCGGCATGACCTTCACCTCACATGTAGATATGTAGGCAATTCCACTACAGCACTACAGTCTAGAGGAACAGCATCTGTTGGTTTAATTTTCTGATTCTGCTGCTTTATATTGAACTGATGTTGATGTTATTGTATCCACGTTCTGCACTTTTCTGAACTCTTACATCTGTATCTCCTCTAAATGTTAATCAGGTGAAACTCTTCATGCTCTTTAGTTAAAACCAGAGGGTCAGAGATGGTAAATAAGACCAGTGAGTCTTTTTCTGCTTGATAAGAGGATCACTGCTGGTTTTCCCACTCAGTAATATCACCTGAGGTTAAGTGAAATCCACAAAATGTTTCACTGTCCTATTTTAATGAAACTCTCGCTAATTGATGTGTACTTTTAAGGCTCACACACACACACACACACACACACACACACACACACACACACACAGAAATCCATACTGATTTAGACTGAAGATAAATAATCTAAGTCTGCCAAAGTTTGCACAGTTCCCGTCGTCTATGCTCACCTGTGAAATTTTTTTTAGCATTTTTGAGGTTTTTGAGTGCTTCTTTGATTCTCATGTGTTCAAACGCTGATTCATTAAAATGGAGAAACAAATACTGAAACTTCTGACACTTTCTGCGTCTGCTCTGTGTTCCAGATATAGTCCGTGCAAATATGTTTAATGTAAGCAGATAAAACTGTAATAATAGTTGGCTGTTTTTCATGTAATAGTAACATATAACAGATCATTACCCAAAGCTGTACATAATAATAAATAATAATATATGTTTGCAAAAAACTAAAATGTTTTCATTTGGGCACTTGAGGGCAGCAATGATTAGCTTTTGTTGTTCTTTTCAAGTTTTTGGATTTCATGATGATTATTTTTGCTGTTTGTTTCCTGTTTTTATTCAGATACTGAAAAGAGAGACTTAATAAAACATAACAAATCATAATAGTTTAAACCCTTATTGTTAATGTTCTGTTTGTCATTTAATTTATTGTTTATCACAACTTTGAAGGAAACCACAGACTCACAGAGATGTAAAGAATAATGAGAGCAGCTGTAAAGAGAGCACAGAGAACCACCAGGGCAATTCTCCCTGAGGTGACCTTTGACCCTCTGTTTGATTTTGCATGTTGAGAGTCAGGAGCTTCACCTGATGAACATTAAGAGGAGACACAGAGAATAGAAAAGAGCAGAAGTTGAAGACAATAACATTTGTGTCATATAAAGCAGTCAGAGTCTTTTCAGCTTTTCTGACATCATCTCAGCAACATGAAACAAACACACTGAACAGTTTCTTTTCATTGAATCAAGATTTCATGATTCTGAGTCATTGACCAAGAGTTTGGGGGGACTGAATTCTTGTTTATTTATTTTTTTTTTTCGCCTGTCTCGTTTGGTTCTTTTGCCATCAGAATTATTGTCTAAAGGCAAAGAAAGATGCCCAACGGATTTACTTTACGAAATGGACCATCCCAGCCTTGCCGTATTGGTCTATTTGATTCATCTTTGCTTTTATTGTTTACTTTATTTTATTTTCACTTGCTACAGACGGGACAGACATGAATGGGGAAAAGAAAAGGGAGAAAGAAAGAGGGAAAGAAAAACAACGGGGAAGAGGGACGGGGATAAAGGGCAAAAAACAAAAACCAACAAAACAAACAGACAAAAAATACGTATATCAATCACCTGGATCACCTGTTGAGAAAGAAAAAAGAGAAAACAAGCAAAAAAAAGAGCAACATAATAAACAACATCACGATGATCTATGGGAATGTAACAGTAAATACTAAATATTGAATATTATCCTGCCGCACGTAAGATCAACAGCGCACAGTGTGCTTTGAGGTAGGAGCCAAAAAGGGTGTAGTTTGTGTGTGTGAGCACCCGTGTGTACACCTGTGAGCATGAACGCGCTTGTATTTAAAAGGTTCCTGCATGTAATGATCTGCTAGAGGGTGTGGGGAGCCACAGCCCCGTCCTCCAGGGCATGAAGCAGGTATGGAGGAGATCCAGGCTCCAGACATCCAGAGGCCCCCAGAACACAAGAGACCAAGGAAGACCAACAGAGGGGCAGCCGCGCCACTATCCCAGAAAGAGCTGAGGAGAGCCCCAGATGAGGGGTCACTCAGCAGCCGCGGAGCAGAAGCCAGGGGGGGTTGCAGTGACGTGCCAGTGAGCTCCGCCGGCAGCCAGCTGTGCCAGAGTGACCGAGCCCCAGGCCGAGAGGCCGAGGGCACCCCACCCCTGAAGGTGCCCGAGTGAGCCCCAGGCTCCAGGCCCTGACAAGCAGCCACCAGGAGTGAGCCGGTGCGTACCTGGACGCCCATCCCCGGAGACAAAGAACCACCAATGCACCGATGTCTGAGGGCGTCTGCCACTGGCAGGGGGAGTGGTGGGGGGAGATAGGCCTCCATACCTTGGAGGGCCTGAGATGTCCCCAGAGAGGTGGCGTCTGATACTCAACCTGACATATAGACACAGACAAACAGGCACACACAGATACAAACATCCATTCCCACCCTCATGCTCTCATTTGCAATTACTCAGCACTCACCCAACGTGGAGACAGACATAAATAGACGCTGTACACACAATCACACTCCCCAAGCGTACTCTAAGAACTGGGTCTAGGTACCCTTGCCCCTGGAGGGGGAAACTGCACCCAGACCCAGGTAGTGCTACCCTCTTCCCTGGGGTGGAGAGAAGCAGACCGCCCCAACTCCGCAGCAGCAGGGAGGCGCCACATTCAAGACCCCAATCAGACGGCCAACTCCTCCTCCTAGCCCCCCTGCTCCAACAGGCAGCAAAGAACGGGGGTGTGTGAAGACTCCAAACCTCCCTCCGCCCGCTCATATGTAGTGTTGATGCATGTGTGTTCTAAGGTGCATTTAAAACCCAGGAGGGTATGGAGCTACCTGTCAGAGAGCCACAGGTAAGCGCATAGCCCCTCCTGATAGCCCTCAATGTCTACGTGCATTTAAAACTGAGAGGTGGGCAACGGCGCCAGGGGTGAGGTTGTACACTCTGATGGTCATCTGGATGCCGTGTAGCGTGCCCACCCCCAAGGTCCTATATGTATGTGTTATGAGAGTGTGAGTAATGTGAATGTCTAAGTTGTGGGATAAAATTGGGACAGAGGGGGGGATGCCTCCCCTGCACCCTGGTGACACACCCCTACCCCAAGGCCCTGCATGTGTGGGTGATTGTGGTGGAGCGGGAAGAGGCAGGCAGCTGGAGATGGGGAGGGAAGGAAGGGAGGGGCAAGTGACCCCTCCCTCTTGTTTATTATTTGATGATCGGTTCAGTTCCTAATTTATTTATTTACCCTACCCTGATACACACATACTCTCTCTCTCTCTCTCTCTCTCTCTCTCTCTCTCACACACACACACACACACACACACACACACACACACACACACACACACACACACACACACACACACACACACACAGTGTTAACCCTCTCGAGGCAGGCGTTGCCGATTTGCAACAGTTAAAAACTAACAACCTGATTACCCCACATACATATTTATGAGTTTTTCTTACTCAGATTTACCACTGCAGGACTTGGTTGTGCATTAGCAATAAAAAACTTAATTTGAGCCTGAGAGGTTTCAATTTATTTTTTTAAAGTGTCTCGTCTGTCGGTTACAAGTTTTCTAGTTTCTTTAAGTTTATTTTTAACTAAACTTTTTGTTATAAAAATATTTGAGTGCTTCAACAGCACAGGTACAACTGCAACTTCAAAAAATCAATAATGTTTATCAAATGATATAATACAGTTATTGGTGTTTTCTTTAAAGTAAACTCTTCACAGTTGTTTTAAATACTTTACTTTTGTTTCCAGACAAACAGAAATTGCAGAGGAGGATTATTCACATCATACTTTGGGATGTTTCAGAATGTTGGAACTAACAGGGGGGCAGTATTTCCATACCTGTACAGTATTCCTGTTTTCCCTCAGTAAATAAATTTGAAATCAAGCTTGAAATAAATGAAATAAAAATGGACAAAAGGTCAAATGTGACCCAAATTTAAATCAATTATTCTTACACAAGGAACCTGGCTGTGGATGAAGCCTCCTCCAATTCCTTTAAAATTCTAAAAAACACCACTTTGTTCTTCAGAGTTCTTCAGAGTCTGAAGTTGTAGCAACACAGATTATAACTTGTACGTTGTGGTAAATCAACAGAAAGATGAAGAAGGAGATTCATTCTGATTAGAGCAGTGTAAATTGAAATAAAACATAATCTGCGTATTAATAAGAACACCTTGGAGCCAGGGTTTTATTTAGTCAATACATGATGCTCTTTGCCCCTCTCTTAATTATCCAAGTAACAGAACTTTTATGATAAAGCTGTAAGACAGTGTTGTTAGTGCGCTGACAGAAAGTAGTAAAAATATCAAAAAAACATTAAGTGAGAAGGTCTGTCCAAACTTTTGACTGGTAGTGTATATCTATATGATGACTGGTTGATTTTAAGTCATTTAACATGTGTCTGTTAGTCCTACAAGTTCAGCTGCTTGAGCTGAATAGTGAGATGGTGATGATTAGAGCAGGGCGATATGACCAAAAATATTTATCAAGATATACATTTGAAAATTTGTGATAACGATATAACTGACGATATAATTGAGACTAGACAAAATACTTTACAACTCCACAACTTTATTAGTGCAACCCCCCCCTCCCCCATTAATGTATTTTCACTTAAACAAGCAGCTGTTTTTTATGTGCATTAAAGTTATATAAAAATTTAACAGTGCAAATGCAAATTCCTTGCTGACAGTTTAACCAAAAGGCATTTCCAGTGGAAACTGGCCGACATATCCTCAGCATAACCATGTATAATATCCACAAAACTTAAAAAGAGGTTATACACACAATACGGTAATATTATGTTGAAGCACAGTACGTATCACTCTGCGAGGCTCCTGAGTACGATAGCCGTAATGCTCCGAGAATCCATCAAGCGGTGCGGGTTCATAGCTTAGCAAAGTCGTACTAAAACATTTGATAGATTTTCGAGCGCCGTGTAGCACATAAAATCGTTTCGAGGTCAGTAAACACAACCAGAATTCATACATAAGGCACAAGGGATTATAAGGGGCACTGTCGATTTTCAGAAAAATCAAAGGATTGATTTTAAGTGTGCCGTATTTTCCAAAAAACACGGTAATAACGACGGCCCGCTAGCATGCTCTACCAAAAATAGTGCTTTGTTGTGTATCTGACGGGCGAAAGCCACACTAGTTCCACACCACTTAAGTTGCAGCATTTTTACAAACCAGTTCTGGTTCATCCGTTTCATTCAACGTTCCACTTTCGCCCATCTCATTGTCCGTCACCGCCATGCTTTTTCCGCCATGTGCGTATGAAAACAAAGGCACTGCACATGTGCGTTTTACCCATATTCTATCGCGATATTTCATTTTCTGTGGGGCCTCCCTGCTGCTGTGGAGTCGGGGCGGTCTGCTTCTCTCCACCCCAGGGAAGAGGGTAACACTACCTGGGTCTGGGTGCAGCTTCCCCCTCTAGGGGCAAGGGTACCTAGACCTGGGGTATAGAGTACGCTTGGGGAGTGTGATTGTGTGTACAGTGTCTATTTATGTCTGTCTCCACGTTGGGTGAGTTTCTTCACTGGCCCTAGTGGGTATAGTGAAGAAAGGGGACACCAATGAATAATTCCATACAGAGACTTTCCAAAACGTTGACAAATGTTCAGATGAATGTCTGTGAAGAGACGTCTGCGTGTTCAGAGTGTGGGTCAGCTTTGATTCAGGGCTCAGAGTCTCATACTGAGTGTTCTGAGACTTGTTTTGTAGATCATTAGACGTATTAATGTACTGCATAAGAACAAAAGTAAAAGGAGAGAAACACACCAAAGAAAACAAGAAGTAACAATTATAACTCTCTCATTTCAACATGTACAGCTTATGCAAACATTAGGTCAGACCAGAAAGTAACACATTTCTGTTTCAGTTCACCAGTGGTGACTTTCTCAACAGAATAACTGATGCATTATTCTGACATGTACCAGAATAAACTCCATTAGTCTGATGCATTTCCAGTTTACTTTGAACCTCAGTGACCTTCACGTCTAAGTTATACAGCAACACCACAGGAGTTATGTGTAACCGCAAACCCCTGTGGTGTTGGCGACGTACATAGGTGACACGCCACCAAAGTTCACTGCAGAAGTCTCAATCAGGTATTGCAGCTTTCAGCAGACTAGCATTCTGGATATAGCTGACTGACAAACCCATGAGTACATGGCTGATTACCAAATTACTACATAATCCACATTAAAGACGTTACTTCAGTAAACTTTCATTTATAGTTACAGAAATACAAAAGATAAAATTAACAGCACACACACGCGCACACACGTGCACACATGCGCACGCACGCACACACGCACACACACACACAAAAGAGTGAAACTGGGGAAAGCTCGAGCTGAAAAAGAAACCTACCAGCGTGCTCAGTTCTCATGAATCAACATTAAAACTAGTTTGTTTAATCTCTTCATTAGCCAATCTGTATTTAAAGTAAAGCAAACTCGTTGTTCATGAATTATTAAGTCAACATTAAAAACGCACCAAAACACTAATAAATTAAGTCCTCACCATCTCTGCTTGTTTGACCGTTCGGGGGAATCCATCCAACAGGAATCCGTTCCTGCAGGCCGACGACTCAAGGTTCTTCTCTATGAGCTCCACGACCATCTCATCACTGACCTGCAGGGACACAAAAACTCCTATTTATCAAGCAACAATATTTTTACCTCTGCTAAAGATACTGATTTTATACATTTATTTCATGTCAATACAAAATCTTTGTATACAGCAACAGGAAATTAAAGTGCACAAATAAGAGCAAACAGCACCAAACAGTGAGAGTCAAACACAGATGGCAGAAAATCACAATCGGAAAAAGCTCTGAGCAAATTACACCAGGAACCTCGGTTACATGCTGGGAGATGAAACGGAAACAAAGAGCTCTGAAGCAGCTGCACAAACATGCGTACAGCGCTGGACACAAATCTAGAGGAAAACACACAGACGCCTACAAATGTTACAGAAGTGAATTTTGACATAAAAGAGACTTAAGTGGCCACAGAATCACAAACAATTTATTATGATACAGAATAAAATGGCTTTAAAAATCAACAAGATTCTCATCCCAACACTATTTCCCCATTCAAAACAGAAATGTTGGGGGTCATTGTTCTGTATTAATTTGTGCCTCTGATATGTAAACAGTTCCTCACACAACTCAGGTCAGCAGAGCATGCCCACTCTAAAAGTATAACATGATTTTAGCCTTGAATTGTGCTCAGGATCTACCAGACTTGGGCAGTTTTACTGGCGTCATGATGCTTGACTCGATGTCTAAACCACCACCAACCATCTGCCTTTTGGACATTTAAGTACGACAGTGAGATCATGTGGCTGCAGGTGAATCTGATCCAGTCTCAGATTTCAAAATAGTCACTATAAAGTTCATTGAACTTGATTTGAATGCTACATACAGATCATGGATTGGTGTGTAGTCTTGATAGTGAACATGCTGGAATATAAAAAAAAACTGAACTGGAACAGAAATCCACCTGTCCACATGTTACAGACCTCCAGGTTTTTTTTTGTTTTTGTTTCTCTTCATGCCTCTCTTAGTTTTGTTTTAGCATTATTGTTGATACAGTCATGTGGTTTTAATAAACTTTATTGGAACCATCACTGCAGAAATGTGTGTTCTGAATGTGCATGAAGGACTGATAAAATGTTGGCATACAATGTGACAGACCAGCACAACAGTTAGAACAGAACTGTAAAACATAAAAATAAACAGTTTCACACAGCTCATCACTTCTGCCCCATACATGGCTGAGATTTAACATGAAGGAAGGGAAGGAAGGAAGTAATCGTAATACAAGGAAAACATGAGATGTCATCAAAGACTCGGGATAACGAGTTGCAAAGTCAATAAAAACCTCAGAGGAGACAAAGGGACAGGAAGAAAAGTTTATAGAAAGATCATGAATAGAAGAGCAGTTACCAGTTTGCCAGAATCCATCGTCTCCTTCAGCCTCTTGCCGAGCTCGGAGCCTGAAGCCACCATGGCCCTCAGCATGTCTCCAGTCGCCAGGTGGCAAACGCAGTATTTCTCTGCTAGCCGAGGGGCCTGCAGGGGAGAGAAAGTGTTTTTTAGTATGGAACTATTATTCATCACTAGCAAATACCAGCTGAAGGAAATATTTGGCTGTTGACCTAAACACTGATGAACAAACACTTCCTGCACCACTGACAAATAAAACCATGATGTAGGTTTCTGAGCGTATGGCTCTGAAAAGAAAGTTTTCAGCACCACAGACTGATCTGTGGAGCTCTCGACCTTCTACACAGCGTAGCTTTCACTTTCACAACTCATCTGAGGATTAAAGATTAGAAGACATTCTGTCTGTGCTATCAGACACGTCCATGTGCCTGATCAGAGAGGACTGCGCAGTGAATCGCAAGACACAACGACGAAGGTCACACTGACACAGACATCTGGGTTTCAGCGCTCTACACAGCTGCAACAGAAATTCTTCTGAGTTATGTAACTGCGACATTGGAGCCTTACATGCCAATGAAATGCTGAAGAAATTCCAGTTTTGCACAATATAATTCTAAGAAAAACCCACTGATATGCAACTGGTCTTCTCAGACTTCCATCTGAGTTTTCTCCACTCTCTAGTATTTCTGTATCACTGCTGCAGCTCTGGTTGCAGGCTCCTGGGAGGTTTCTCAGGTACTGAATGCTGGCTATTGTTTTTAATTTACAACTGGAAATGGAGTGCTATTCTGAATTATACAGTTTACAGTTATATAAAAGGTCTCTGTCTTACATGGTAAATGTTTTTATTGATCATTTAGTTAAGGAACATGACACTAAAGGATTTATTTTCAGCACAATTTTACAACAATAAATACAGTAAAAAGAAAATATTCACATGTGAACATCAAGAACTGTTTTCAGCATTATTGTGAACAATTCACCCGTCAACAACAACACAATGTTATTTAAAATAAACCACAGTATGGGTTTGTACTTTTCCAGCTGCTTCATATCTCATATAAAAAGTTTTTGGTTCAGTTGTGAACTTAAAACAATTATATGCGTCTGTAGCCTGTGAACAGCATAATATACAAAATATATAATAACAAATGTATAAACTGCTTTAGGAAGGAGTCCAGTATTAAACTTTTACTTCGAAATGCCACCAAAAGAAAAAAAAAAAGACAGACACAAAGATAGTTTCTTTGTGTTAGTGCAGGGTCTTTACCTCACAGTATAAAGTACATTTGGGCAACAGTTTTTGTGATTTGGTGCTGTATAAATAAAAATGCCAAATAAACGTTCAATGTAGTCAGTGAGTGTCCAGTGAGTTATCAGTTAAGCTAACCCCATCCATGTCTTGGAGTACCCAGAGAGAACCTGTATAGTTATGTGGAGAACATGCAAACTGTACACAAAGACCCCAGATTTGGACCCAGGACCTTGCTGTGAGGCAACAGGGCTAAAGTGTGAATTATACTTCTGCATCAGATCTAGGCTGTATCTTATGCCATAAATCAAACTTTTGCTTAAAATTCTTGAAAAAAAAGTTAAAAATAAAAAACAAAACATTTTACAAGTATTCTCAGCCTTTGCTCAATAATTTGTTAAAGCATCTTTGGCAGCAATTACAGCCTCAGGTCTTTTTGAGACTGATTTTACAATCTTGTGAGGAAGTTTTCTTTGTCTGTATATTGTGAAACTTCTCTTTTAGAATTGCTAATACACAGCAGCCACACACACACAGCAAAATGCCTGAAGCTGAGGTAGTTTACTCCGATGTGAAGTTTGCAAGAGGAAAAAAGGGAGCCAATGGTGAGACTTATCTAGTCATCTTTCTACATGTGAAAAGATTCCTAAAAAATCTCTGAAAAGCTGTTTATATTACATCTTAGGTTTGAGTGTAATGTGAATACAGTGATTTATTTTACAGCCGCTCATTTTATCGGCAGCCACTGTCAGTGTTAACTGTGCAACAATCCGGTTTCATCTTTCATTGCAGAGGCCGTTACCCCATCGACTGACTCGACTTACTCTGAAATCAAGATCTCAAAGACTCAGCCATCCACAGCAGAGCTGTCTGGTAGGCAAACAGCAGTAATAAAAAAAAAAAAAGCAGAACATTTCTTCCAAAATTGTAGCTGTATGTAAATTTTAAAAAGAAGGACAAAATGTGTGCAACAAATAAACACGCTCAACTTTTACAGTAGTACTGGTACACAATTTGCATTTTTTTACACCTTAATTTAAGACAAAAAGATGACAATGATGAATATGAGATATAAATTATAGACATTACAGCAGCATCAGAGACTGTCAGTATAAAAAAGTAGCTGAAATAAAATGATTAATGAACAAAAACAAAATTGTAGTGGAGTTGTCACCACACTTCGTTGTAAAAATAATGTAAATTTAATTTCAGAACATCAGACCCTCTCATTTTTGAAGTGTCTCATTTACAAGTTTCCCCAATTTTTTTTTTTTTTTTACAAAAATTGGGGAAACTTGTAAATGAGACACGTTTCTTTTTTTTGTTTTTACTGGTAAAATTCTAAAGAGAAGTAAAGGTTAATTAAAGAATGAGGAAGTGGTTCTGAAGGAGTGGTTCATTTAAATAAACGAGTTTCTGTGTGTGTGTGTGTGCATGTGTGTTAATGTCAATGCAGTTTCTTTATATTTCTCAAAAACCACTGGGCTGCCTTATTGCAGAAGAGGAACTACGGTGCTGAGTTTGAGGTTGTCTCGAGGAGCAGTTCTCCGCTAAAAGATCATTTGCATAAAATTGTCAATTTTAGTCCCCCAAAGACCGACTCTGACCAGACACTCTGCTCATTTATCTAAACGAAACTTGTAGCACCATGCTGTCCTTCAGTTCCTCTTCACTGTCTACTTAATTTTTTTTTGTTATAATTGTTAACATTGTTTGTTATTTCTCCAGTGCTTATCTCCTTATTTGTAGTCCACAAAAATCAGTTGGTGGATGCACAGTTTCATTCAGGAGATTAGCGCTTTGACCTGTGTCATATCATTTTAGTTTTAACTAGTTTACTAGTATATTTTGACTTGTAACTTTTGTCTTGATCCACTGTTTGGTTAGATCTTTTTTGGTGATAAAACTTTGGGTTATCCTTTTTTGTCAGTACCGTCATCTCCAAATTATACATCATCTTGCTATTATATTTGTGTGTCACAAATTGCCTCCTGCACTCGTCTCCAGCTACTCCACCTGCCTGCACTCTCTTCTTCACCTCTGTGATGCACTGTCTGTTGCTTTGGAAGGTTGATCCCAGGTGTTTAAACTCATCTACCAGCACCAGCTCTGTTTTTTACAACTTCATCATGTCCAGTTTTATTAAAGACAGGAATGTGCAATGAATACAGGGTGCAGTCAAATATGTTATTATCTGCCTTGCAGATTAAAAAAAATGGATAAACAGAGTTTTATAAAAACAAAATAAAATGGGAAAAAGAGAATAGACAGAATAGTCACTTGTTTACCTTTGAGGTTGGTGTGTTTTAAATCTGTGATTCTGTGCTTGAAGAATGAGCCAGTGAATCGTGTTCTTTGTACAAAAACAGCGAGAACATTAACATCTCAAATCTAGCTCAATAAAATTCTGAAACACATTTACACCACATCTCACATCTCTAACGTGTTTCCTTTTCTCACTATTCAGACAGTCCTCAACAAGCTGTGGTGAGCAAAGGGTCAAAGGTCACCTCAGAGAGAGTGGTCCTGGTGGTTCTCAGTGTTCTCCTGGCAGCTGCTCTCATTGCTCTGTGTTTTACCAGTGAGTTAATATTAGAATTTAATAAGACTTAATTAACATCAGCTTTTTTCAGTAATGCTAAGAAGAATAATGCTTCTGATGAATGTTTTTCTCAAAATACTGTATTTTACTTTTTAACAGATGTAAAAAATCTTTTCAGCGTAAACAAAAAAGTTACTGACTAATTTGTTTATTTGCTTTTGATATTTTTTTTTTAATCAGCATTTGATAAAAGTAGAACTAACCAAGAGCTTGAAAATCTGAAACTTAAAAAAACGAAGTGTGAAAGTAATCTCACAGGTAAGCATATACACCTGGTATACTGTGATATTTGGTCAGACATTCCCAATGAATGACTGATGAAAGTTGATTTTTTAAATTCTTTATTCTAACAGAGACTCTCTCTAAGATAAAATCATGCAGCACAGTGCAGCCGACCTGTCCAGGATCTACAGTAGTAGGTAAGTTATGGATTTTGTCTTTGAGACACAAACTTCAAGCTAAGTTCACACAAACATGAACAGTGATTTCTTCCACCTGACTGAAGTCGTTGTTGTAATCTCTTCAAAGATGATCCTTGTTATAAATGTGAAGAAGGCTGGGAGCAAGATGGAGGAAAGTGCTATTACTTCTCCATCAGTAAATCATCCTGGAAACAGAGCAGAGATGAGTGTAGAGCTAAAGAAGGAGACCTGGTTAAGATAGACAGCAGAGAGGAGCAGGTATGAAACACTGCTGCATGTTCATGTTCTCACATGTTTTATTACATCTTTATGTTTCACCTTCTCAGCACAGAAAAGTCTAACAAAGTCATTTTCATCATCTTTTCCTTTTCAGACTTTCCTGGAGAGAAGACTGAGAGATGTAATGACTAGAGATGAGGACAAGTTCTGGATCGGACTGACAGACTCAGCAGTAGAGGGCAGATGGGTGTGGGTGGACGGATCATTACTGGATCAAAGGTTTGATTGTTGTGAAAATATATTTTTTTCATTTCCAGAATGAAAGTTGTGAGTTTTTACTAAACTAATTCTTTTTGTTCTTTATCTCTTAGTTTGAAGTTTTGGAGTGGCAACGAGCCAGACAATTGGAAAGGGCGCAATGGTGAACATCCTGATGGAGAGGACTGTGCGAGGATGGGAGCAAAAGGTGGAGCTGATGATCTGAAGTGTTGGTTTGATGCATTTTGCTCAAAGCCTCAAAGAAGTATTTGTGAGAAATCAGAAGTTAAAGGACAGTTTAAAAAAGTATGTGACTGAAATTCACATATGAACCACCAGAATGAAGTGATGCAATTTTTAAAATAATGTCACAAACAGAAACAAAATGAACACAGTAAAATAAACATGAGTAATATTTTGTATCTGATATTTTGTAGTTTTGAAGTGATTAACACGAACAAGAAATGTGGTTCGATCCCAGGCTGCCTCCTGGCTGCATGCCAAATATACTTGGGCAAGATACTACTTGCCCAAGTATATTTGCCTACTGGTGGTGGTCAGAGGGCCCGGTGGCGCCAGTGTCCGGCAGCCTCACCTCTGTCAGTGCGCCCCAGGGCAGCTGTGGCTACAATGTAGCTTGCCATTGCCAGTGTGTGAATGACTGAATGTAGTGTAAAGTGCTTTGGGGTCCTTAGGGACTAAGTAAAGCGCTATACAAATGCAGGCCATTTACCATTTAAATCTCAGTTTTTTTTTATTGCAGTGTGACTTTACTGCACTATATAGCAGGTGGTTCTATGTCAGCGAAGAACAACACTTCGCCATGGCTGTAAGTAGTGGCAGAGTAATAGTGGATGATGAGCAGCAGGTGAGTTATGACAAGCTTGCATGAAATTGAGGTGGGGACCAGGCTGGGAGGAGTCAAGGGGGAGAGAGAACAGCCAAAATAAACAGACACCAGAGAGGACCGGGGGACCATGACATATGTTTTTTTTAAAAAAAGCTTTTTTTTTGGATGCAATTTTAACATCAGGACTTTTTATGAAAGTCTTTATGAACAGAAAATAAACTATGATTTATGAAATGATTTATGCTGTTTCTGTTTCTTCTTTAAAAAAAAAAAGTCTTCTACAACAACACAGCATATTTTGTCCTGTCTTCCTTCACTCTCCCCAACCAGCAGATGGCCGCCCCTCCCTGAGCCTGGTTCTGCTGGAGGTTTCTTTCTGATAAGATCCAGTTTTTCCTTCCCACTGTCGCCAAAGTGCTTGCTCATATGGGTCATATGATTGTTGGGTTTTTCTCTGTGTATATTTTTGTAGGGTGTAACTTATAATATAAAGCACCTTGAGGCAACTATTTGTTGTGATTTGGTGCTGTACAAATAAATTGAATTAAATTTCAGTGTTGATTGTTTACATTTTTTTTTCATGTTTCCACACAAACAGACACTGGAGTGGAGGATTATTCAGCTCATGATGTGAGATGTTTCAGAATGTTAGAAATAAACAAGCGTTGTTAAGAAAGAAATTACACCTAAAACCTTTTTTTTTAAATCAAAAGAACAATGCTGGAGGAGCACAGTCACATCAGACAATTACAGCCTGACCACAGGGGGGCAGTATTTCCATGTCTGTTTCATTCTGTCTAAGAACAGTTTTCAATTGAAGTTAATTTGTAAATTAGAATAAAATATCATCTGTGTGTAAAGAAAAATACCTTCAGGCCTGTGTTTTATCAATCAACACATGATACAATTTAATTCTTTCCTAATTAACTAAGGAGCAAAGATTTTACAGTAACATAAAAAAAGTTGTTTACACACAAATATCTTTACAACTTTTGACTTAAAAAAAACAAAGCCATTAAAAAAAATTATGATTTATGATCTATGAGGTGTTGGAATCAGCGTGATTATTTTCTTTTCAGCTTCAGCTTGTGTGTTGCTTTTCAGATCTGGTGTGTAATCCTTTTTTTTAAAAAAAAAAATCTGTTTGTAATTCTGTAATCTGTCTGTAATTCATAAAATCTTTGATGTCTCTCATTTCTGAAACAGTATTTGAATGTATGAGAACAAAAAGTGTCAATAAAAATCTGAAACTTAAGCATTTATGGCCAGTCTACTGCAAGTTTTGGTCACACTTTGATTGTTTTTAATTGTCAGTCTTATTCACGCTGGTGACACACTGTGGTCGCAAAAGTAGAAGCCATCCTGATAGAGATCCAACTTTTTTAGATCCAATTAAAATCAAGGCACTCAAAAATATGCTCTGGAAAAGAGCAGAATTCTTGGAACAGAATTCTGAATCATGAACAGCAGGAAAAATACATCCAGACATTTAGCAAGAGAATTACATAGCAGAAAGCCAGACCCTGGGGTGTACAGCCAAATGCACAAACAGCAGAGCAACACAGAGACGAACAGAAAGCAGCAGCAGAAAAAAACGTGCTGAGGTGTCATCTGGTCCCCCTAATATATAGGGACCAGTATCCCCGCCACCTGCTGCTGGGTAACTTTCCCACCTGTCCTCCAGCCAAACACAGGGTCAGGTAGCGGCCAAGGTCCTGGCCAGAGGTCAGTCAGGACTCTGGCTACCCTTTGTTTTGGCCTATCAAAACAGGTCATGACACTGTCAAACATCGCACATTAATCCTAATTATTAAATCTTACAAAGCAAATGGCACAATCTTATAATATACAATCTTATAACTACATAGGTTACATGCTTAACATATAAAAACATTTCAGTGTAGGTTAGTGAGTGTGTGTGTGATTATCTCGTATGATATTTTATTGTGATGTGTTCAGGATCTCTGTTACAATGTTACTGTTTTGGTTGTGCATCATCAAAGACATTGAGTGTGTATTGGGGAAAGTTAGTTACCGGAGCTGGAGAGTGAGTTATTCAGGAGATCTCTCCCCTTACATTAACAGCCCTGTTACTGTACCACCTTAACAAACCATGTGCTTAAGACTACATGAAAGTTAAAACATACATGTTCAGTGCAGATAGATATGTAGATAGATATAGTGTATATAGTTATATAGTTAAACATGTCACACAAAAGTCCACCACACTGGAATGATTTCCTGTGTCGTTCAGTGGTGCTTTTTGGTAATCTCAGTCTCTCACTGAGCGCGCTCCTGTGGTGAGCCAGCATGTCATGGAGTGGGTGGGAGTTATTATCCAGCATTGTCTTTCTCTTGGACAACATCCACCTCTCCCTAAGGGAGTCATTTCCTCAACTGTTTCTGTTCAGACATTTCTGGAGAGAAGAATGAGAAACATCATGAATGAAGATGACAAGTTCTGGATCAGATTGACAGACTCAGCAGTAGAGGGCAGATATTTGTGGGTGGATGGTTCACCACTGTGTAAAAGGCTTGATTTTTGAGAAAACTTTAGGTTGTGCCACATTTGCGACAAAACAATTTTAATAACATGCTAAAATATCACCTCATCTCATGGGCAGTTCCTCATTTTGTTATGCTTTAATACTTTTTGTTTTTATCTTCCCTTTAACCGCCTGTTAAAGGGGAAGATGATTCATTATTTAATGAATCATTTTAATGTAAGCAGCTATCTCCTGGAAGTTTTCAGTCTTTTGAATATGTGGCTTTACAGCTGAAGGCCCCATCCAAAGTTGTGTTTCTTAATGTTTACAGGCCTCCCAAATACTGTGCAGACTTTTTTAATGACCTCAGTGAACTGCTGTCTGTGATCTGTGTTGATTTCGACTGTGTAATTATTGTTGGGGATTTTAACATCCATGTGGACAACCCTCAGGACAAAGGGACTAAAGACCTGAGCAACACTCTGGGCAACTTTGGGCTGACTCAGCATGTAACAGAGGCCACACATAATAGAGGACACACTCTTGACCTACTGATCTCCAAGGGCCTGAGCATTTCAAAGGTTACTGTGTCTGATGTGGGCCTGTCTGATCATTACTGTGTTTTCTTTGAAAGTAAAATCTCAGCCCACACAAATATATCAACAGCAGTGATCACAAAACGGTGTATAACTGAACACAGTAGTGAGATCTTTAACCAGGTCTTCCCATTAACACCTGACCTGTCCAGAGGTTCAGTCAATGAGCTCGTCACTAGCTTCAATGCTAAAATGTTAAATGTAATGGACACTATTGCTCCCATTAAGGTGAAGGTTATCTCTGGAAGGAAGAAGTCTCCATGGAGAAACTCCACACTGGTGAAAAATGAAAAAAGAGAGTGTAGGAAAGCTGAGTGCAGATGGAGAAAAACAAACCTCCAGGTTCATTATGACATCTATAAAGAGAAACTTCACAATTATAATTTACAACTGAGGAGTGCAAGGAGGTCCTACTTCTCTGACATCATCACCAAAAACAGTCATAACGCTCGGGTCTTATTTTCTACAGTTGACAGGCTAACAAACCCTCCTGTGTCAGTGGCAGCTGAACTTCATTCGACCATGGCCTGCAATGACTTTGCCAAATTCTTCACAGAAAAAATCCAAAAGATTAGACAAGCAATTGGTACATCAACAGCAGATCCAGGATATGTACTGTGTCCACCGAAAAACTGTTTAAACACCATCAAACAGTTTCACCCTATTAACAGCAAAGACCTGGAGGACATCTTAGGCCAACTGAACTCCTCCTCTTGCTGTTTAGATGTCCTGCCAACAAGTTTTTTCAAAAAGGTCTCAAAGACTTTGGAGTCAGACCTGTTACAGATCGTAAACTTTTCTTTAATGTCAGGTGTGTTTCCAGAATCACTAAAAACTGCTGTAATTAAACCTATACTGAAAAAGGACAATCTTGACAAGACACAAATGAATAACTACAGGCCGATCTCAAATCTCCCATTTTTAAGTAAGATCATTGAAAAAGCAGTTTCTCAACAGCTCAATCACTTCTTAAAACAGAATAACTGCTACGATGCCTTCCAGTCAGGTTTTAGACAGAACCACAGCACTGAAACCGCTCTGACCAAAGTGTTTAATGACATATGTTTGAATACAGACAGTGGAAAAATGTCAGTCTTAGTTTTACTGGATCTCAGTGCAGCATGTGATACTGTTGACCACAACATATTACTCAAACGACTGGAGAATTGGGCAGGTCTTTCAGGAACTGTACTAAACTGGTTCAAAACATACTTAGAAAACAGGAAATACTTTGTATCAATAGGTAACTTCACATCTGAGCAGACAAGTATCACATGTGGAGTTCCCCAAGGTTCCATCTTGGGACCCCTTCTGTTTAACATTTACATGCTCCCACTGGCACAGATTATAAAGAACAACAAAATAAACTATCATAGCTATGCAGATGACACACAAATATATATCACAATGTCACCAGGAGCCCGAGGCCCTGTACAGGCTCTTGGTAAATGCATTGAGGAAATTAATGACTGGTTGTGCCACAATTTTCTACAGCTAAACAAAAACAAAACTGAAGTAATAGTCTTTGGTGCCAAAGAAAAACGATTACAGGTCACCAGAGAACTTCAATCTATACACCTAAAAACCACAAACCAGGCGAGAAATTTGGGTGTAGTGATGGATGCAGACCTAAACTTAGAAAAACACATTAAGAGAATAACAAAATCAGCTTACTATCACCTCAAGAATATTTCAAGGATAAAAGATCTGATGTCTCAACAGGACCTGGAAAAACTAGTCCATGCATTCATCTTTAGTAGGCTTGATTACTGTAACAGCATCTTTACAGGTCTACCTAAAAAATCAGTCAGACAACTACAGCTCATTCAGAACTCTGCTGCTCGAGTCCTCACTAAGACCAAAAAAGTGGACCACATCAGTCCAGCTCTGAGGTCTTTACACTGGCTGCCTGTCCGTCAGAGGATAGACTTTAAAGTTCTGATGCTGGTCTATAAAGCTCTGAATGGTTTAGGACCAAAATACATCAGTGACCTCCTGACCCAGTATGAACCTTCCAGATCCCTCAGGTCATCTGGATCCGGTTTTTTATCAGTTCCCAGAGTCAGAACCAGACACGGAGAAGCTGCATTCAGCTTTTATGCTCCATATATCTGGAACAAACTCCCAGAAAGCCTCAGATCAGCTGAAACACTCAGTTTATTTAAATCCAGGTTGAAGACTCACCTGTTCTCAGCTGCTTTTGAATAAAGCACCAAATCCACACTTTTAAGCTTACATTTCAAAACTTACATTTTAACTACTGATTTTATATACTGTTTTGTTTGTTTGTTTGTTTGTTTGTTTGTTTGTTTGCTTGGCTTAATCAATTTTAAATCATGCTTTTTATTTGTTTTTGTTTTTAATGTCTCTGTAAAGCACTTTGAATCACCTTGTTGTTGGATTGTGCTATATAAATAAACTTGCCTTGCCTTGCCTTGCCTGCAAATCTGATGGAACACAAAAAATTGTTGTTGCATTTGTATGCAAGAGATCAGCACAATGTACCACAGGGACAGACATTTCAACAATAAAAAACCCTTTCATCAGTTATTAAAAATATTAATAAAAGTTATTCTGACGGGAAGAACCAGACTGTAGCTGAAGCCTCCTCCCTCCTCTTTAGTCAACAGGAAGTTGTTTTTTTAAGCTTTAACACAGAAGTTGAAGTTACAAGGAGTAAGGAAGCAATTAGAGTGAGCATCATTGTTAGCTACATCTATTTTCTATTAAATGTATAAAGAATTGAATCTATGATAAATAACAAGGGAAACATAATTTCAACACTTTGTTGTGTTTTGTGATTCAGAGACTGTTGGATTAAGTCTGAAGTCAGGATCTTGAAGTTTCAGCATGATGAGCCGTCCGCAGAGCTTCATAGAAGGTAAGAACATTAATGTGGTGGTAAAACAACAGGAAGGTGACGGAGCTTCAGTCAGATCTGAGTGATCATCATCAGACTTTAAATTAAAGTTAAGATGTTTGTGCTGGAATAGAACAACATTATATGTATACGACTTAAAAATAGTTTGAGTCCACATTCATTGTTTAATCATATCAATTATTTTTCTTTATTTATTGCATACATCAGAAATGTAAAGCGTCAAAAGTAATTGATGAAGAAAGAGTGTTTAAAAGTTTTGCAAAATGAAGATGTGAAGAGCAAAAACAAAAACAGGAACTGACCAAAAGGATGTGTGACATGTTAACATGTTTTAACTCAAGTGTTTCCTGTTCAAAGCATCTTAATCAACTTTAATGTTCTTGTATTGACACTCAGCTACAGTTCAGTGTACTGTAATAGTACTAAAGTATTGTAACATGAGAAACTGTTTAAAACTGTTGTAACTGATAAATACACACTTTTCTGAACTCTCACATTGTGTCTCCTCTAAATGTTCATCAGGTGAAGCTCCTGACTCTCGGCATGCAAAATCAAACAGAGGGTCAAAGGTCACCACAGAGAGAGTGGCACTGGTGGTTCTCTGTATCCTGCTGGCAGCTGCTCTCATCATTATTTATCGTCTCTGTGAGTTTGTGTGGTTTTCTTTTTGTTTCTTAACTTAAAAAAAAATCAATGATCTAATTTTCTGTAAAGTTAAATGAGAAGCAAAATATTTACAGTGAAGGTGTAAAACACTGCAGAGTGCCACATTGGCTTTGTTTTAATCGTGTTGCAACAACTTAAAGATGCGTCCAACTTTTCAGAGCTTTTTGAAAAATCTGTCTGATTGTTTCTCTCATTTTTAAATCAGCAGTTGAAAACATGAGAACTAAAGAAACACTGAAAACACAAAGCTACAAAAATCCTTTCAGTGTAAACAAACCTCACTGACTGACTGGTTTGTTTGTTCTTTTTTAATCAGCGCTTGATAAAATTAGAACGAACAAAGAGCTCGAAAACCTGAAACATCACAAAATGAAGTGTGAAAGTAATCTGACAGGTAAGCATATACAGCTGATTGTTTCTAACCTTCAGTCTAAATCAAACTCATGACACACAGCTGACTGGGCCTTTTTTACTTCCTGTAAATGATTATTTGTTTTTAATTCAAACTTGAGATAAAAATAGATGATGAATGACTGATGACTGTTTATTCTTCATTCTAACAGAGACTCTCTCTAAGATAAAACCATGCAGCACGGTGCAGCCGACCTGTCCAGGATCTACAGTAGTAGGTAAGTTATGGATTTTGTCTTTGAGACACAAACTTCAAGCTAAGTTCACACAAACATGAACAGTGATTTCTTCCACCCGATTGAAGTCGTTGCTGTAATCTCTTCAAAGATGATCCTTGCTCTAAATGTGAAGAAGGCTTCGAGCTACATGGAGGAAAGTGCTATTACTTCTCCAGCAGTAATTCATCCTGGAAACAGAGCAGAGATGAATGTAGAGCTAAAGGAGGAGACCTGGTTAAGATAGACAGCAGAGAGGAGCAGGTATGAAACACTGCTGCAGGTTCATGTTCTCACATGTTTTATCACATCTTTATGTTTCACCTTCTCAGCACAGAAAAGACTGACAAAGTAATTTTCTTCATCTTTTCTTGATCAGACTTTCCTGGAGAGAAGACTGAGAGATGTAATGACTGAATATGAGGACAAGTTCTGGATCGGATTGACAGACTCAGCAGTAGAGGGCAGATGGTTTTGGGCGGATGGATCATTACTGGATCAAAGGTTTGATTGTTGTGAAAATATATTTTTTTCATATCCAGAATTAAAGTTACCCGTGAAACAATTCTTTTTGTTTTTCATTCCTTAGTTTGAAGTTTTGGAGTGGCAACGAGCCAGACAATTGGAAAGGGCACAATGGTGAACATCCTGATGGAGAGGACTGTGCGAGGATGGGGGAAAAAGGTGGAGCTGATGCTCCGAAGTGTTGGTTTGATGCATTTTGCTCAAAGCCTCAAAGAAGTATTTGTGAGAAAGCAGAAGTAAAAGGACAGTTTAAAAAAGTATGTGACTGAAATTCACTTATAAGACTCCAGAATGAAGTGATGCAATTTTTAAAAACAATGCCACAAACAGAAACAAAGTGAACATAATAAAATAAAGATGCGTAATATTTTGCATCTGATACTTTTCAGTTTTGATGTGATTAACATGTAAAAGAAATGTGGGAGCACCTGTGAAATTCATTAAACTATTTTAAAATAATAAATGATCCTGTTTTGTAAAATCAAAGCCATCTAGAAAATTCCAAAACATTTGGGATACTGAATCAGTGAGTACATCCTATAACTTTAGAAGAAACTATGAATTTTTTTTGTCACTTTTAAAGGAAAAAGAAAGAAATGAAGAAAGAAAGACGTGTGAAGTGTCACAATGGAATAAGTAATTCACGTCAGTGTTATTAAAAATACGAAGTGAGTGTTATGTCACATTTAACATCGAGTCATCCGGTATAAGAAAATGAGGCTGTGGTTCTCAGAGTTTTCAGTGTGAGAAGCTTTTTGTAACTGTTATAAATGATACACATTTCTCAACTCTCACATCTGTGGCTCCTGAAAAATGTTCATCAGGTGAAGCTCCTGACTCTTAACATGCAAAATCAAACAGAGGGTCAAAAGTCACCTCTGGCATTGTGGCACTGCTGGTTCTCTGTGTTCTCCTGACAGCTGCTCGTGTAGTCATTTATCTTCTCTGAGGTTTTGTTTGTTTTCAAATGTGTCTGAACTACAAGAAATTAAACAAGCGACAGAATATTTGCTGTTTCTTTAAAATCGTGCTCGCTTCAGCCTTCGTATGACCTCATTGTATTAACTGTCTTTTGTTTTTGTGTGTTTTTATTTTTTTGAAAATGTGGTTTTATCCAGGATCTGAATCAAAGCAGGCGACAAATAAATCCTCACAAAATCCCCAAATTCCTTTTAATAAAGGCAAACAACAACAACAAGCAAATACTTGCTGTCCTCAAGTGGCAAACTTGTATTATTCATTCATTTGTACGTGGCTACTGATCTTTTGTATACTAATTTATATGGAGGGCAGCACGGTCTCACTGCAAAAAGGTCCAATGTTCGAATCCACCATCTGGGTGGGAGTTTTCTGAGTGGATCCTGTCTGGATACTCTGGCTTCCTCCCACAGTCCAAAAACATGGGGCTAATGAGGTTCGGCTAACTGGTGATTCTAAAATTGCTCATAAAAATAGTCGTTTGTGCAAATAGTTGACGATCTCTCTTTGTGAACCCTGTGACAGACTGGTAACCTTCCAGCGTGTACCCTGCCTCTCCCCTATGGTAGCTGGGACAGGCTCCAGCCTGATAAGGAAGAAGAGAATGGATGGATGGATAAAACCTTGTCAGGTAAACATATGTGACACACCATAATGTGGAGTCACATTATTCAATATTAATTACTTGTCAAAGAAGGATCTTCATTTTAAGATTTTAAGTGTAATTTTAGGTGTAGTGGGATCCTAAGTTACGCCACAAAGGAGCACTTTCAGATCTGGCAGAAGCAAGAGAGGAAAACACACTACCCTCCAAGCATCTCATCATTTACCATTTTTTCATGTAAATAAGTAATAAAATTATACATGTGGTCCATATAATTGATAATCCAAGTAAAGGTGAAACATAGCCAGTAGTTTTTTGTGGTGGGACTTGAATTGGTTTGTTTTGCTCTTTGAAATGTAACAGGTTGCTGCTAGACAATAACAGCTAGCTTAGCTCACCGCAGTCACGACATCTACGCTTGAAAATAATTTGCGCACTTACGCCTTATAAACATTTAATATGGGCTCGCCTTTCATGGTGCCTTTAGGTGCACCTCGTAAATTCAGCAATTTATACTCCCATGCAAAAGGTTGTTTTAAAGGCTGTTTTCAGATAATTTTCCATATTTGGTACAAAAAAATATTTGTTATTACTTTGTTGTACTTTTTAATGTAGTGTTTTATATAATTAAGTGTTAAAATCATAACAATAAGGTTGCTTCTGAAAGTTTTATCTCAAAACAAGTCCAATTTATATCACCAAATTCTACAAGATATATTTAACACATCACCAAAAACATCTGTGAATGTTTTCATGTTTTACAAAATCGAAAAGGGAAATACAAAATACACACTGATATATAGACTTATTTCTAAGACCATAATAGCCGAGCTGTTATGTACTGTGATCCAACATAAACCCTGTGTTCTTGTTTAAGTTGTCTTCAGGTGGATCTGTGATCATTTTCAAGTTTTATGTCTCCAGCATTTTGAAATCATTACATCTGGAAATCACAAGAACTCCCATGTTCACCGCAACATTAGCAGATATTTAAAAAAAAATCATAAAAAATGGAAATAGACCAACACCACAATGTTTTTAATAAACATGCTCTCAGGTACATCTTTGATCACTTTCACATGATATTAAATTAAAAAAATTGCCCATAGGTGTGAATGCAGGAGTGAATGTGAGTGCGAATTGTTGTCTGTCTCTGTGTGTTAGCCCTGCGACAGACTGGCGACCTGTTCAGGGTGTACCCTGCCTCTCGCCCTATGACAGCTGGGCTCCAGCGCCCCCCGCGACCCTGAAAAGGATAAGCGAATGGATGGATGGATATTCAGTGTGTGTACGAAATTTTGCAACACACAAATTACTGAAGAAGAAAACAGTCCCTTCTGATTGAGTAATGGAATGGGGTTTTTTTTGGTTCTCTATTTGGTTCAGTCTAAATGCATGCTTCCCATGAGCAGTTCAACATTAGTAACTTATTCCATATATAAGTAAGTGATGTAGTGGACTCAAATGCAGGACACAAGATTGTGACTGAATGCATGATGAATGTTAAAAAAAAAAGTGGCTGTAGAAAGGAATAAACAGAAAAAAAGCCAACAATCCCAAAACAAGAAGGAAAATCCAGTATTGAAGAAAACAAAAAAACAGGAACTCTCAATGACAGAACAAAAAGATCACAGCATAAAGGACACTTTAACAAGGATGGAAGACAGGGCCACATATAACCTGGGGAGACACACATACAGGTGAAGACGTTGCGGAAAAGATGTCATATCAGACCTGGATACAACAAATGACAAAACCTTCAAAGTAAAACAAGAAAAAACTAAAAGATGAAAAACAATCCCACCAATAAAAGCAAGTGCTGTCATGTCAGAAGATGGCTGCTGATTGGGAAAACTGTGTTAGCAATCCAACAAACATCACGAAAAGAACTTAACATCCAAAAGATTGGTTAAGACTTGTATCTTCACAAAGAGGTTCTGCTTCATTTTGTGTGAGTTTTTCCACAAATTTTGAAGTTTAGGGTCCTTTTTTTCATCACATGTGCTCTACAAGTAACACCTGGCCTATTGGATTACCTGGAGTCTGGAATTCATTTTGTCTTCTAAGAATTTAAATTGGTGATCAAGAAACATGACAACCAAGAGGCTAACAGAAGATATTGAAGAAGTTAAGAAATCTCTTAACTTCATGTCAGAGGAATTGAGTAAGGTGGTGAAACAGCAAGCAGGACTACTGGACTTAATTGAAGAAGTAAGACAACTGAAGATTGTGATTAAGGAAAAAGATAAGAAGATTGAAGAGCTGGAAAAAAGAGTTGAAGATTTGGAGCAGTATACAAGAATGGAAGATGTGATTATTTCTGGACTGAAGACAAATCACTACACCTATGCACGGAGTACAGCAGGTGACAAGGAGGGGGAAGATGCACCAAGAGCTGAAAAGGATTTGCTTGAGCAGCAAGTTATTCAGTTTTTCAAAGACAAAGACATTCTTTTGGATAGCAAAAACATAGCTGCATGTCATACTATTCCACAAAAACATACCAAGATGCCAACTATCATACTACGATTTGTGAACAGGAAATATAAAGTTGAACTGTTAAAGATGGGAAAGAAGTTAAAGGGAACCGGCGTATATGTGAATGAGCATCTTACCAAGAGAAATGCTGAAATTGCACGACAGGCAAGACTATTGAAGAAGGAAAGGCACATCCAAGATACCTGGACCAGGAACTGTAAGGTATTCATAAGACTTAATGGGACACCAGAACAAGCTAAAGTAATTGTTGTCAGAGACATTGCAGATCTTGAGAGATTTAAACAAAAGAAATAGAGTTCAGTGTAGAAAAGAATTGTGTTGCTGACTGTGATATAAACAATATCTGATAAGTGTGAGAAAAATAACTATGCATGTGAATGTGTGAACAAAAAAAAAAAAGAAGGCAAAAAATGGAATATTTTGGATCTCATGATTATAAATTTTATGAGTTGGACAATAGTATTGATCCAGATATCCACCTCTATCAGAATGTTGATATGACATGTGAATATTATAATGGGGAAGAGTTGGATCCCAAGATAAAAGGTTTTTCATTAATCCACTTTAACAGTCGGAGTCTTTACAGAAATTTTTCTAAAATCAAAGCGTATCTTGATCAATTCCAAAATAAGTTTGCAGTGGTAGCAATTTCAGAAACATGGTTGAATGATGACAGAGAACTGCAGGATGGACTAGAGGGCTATGAAATGTTTTGGCAAAATAGGAAGAGTAGAAGAGGAGGAGGTGTTGCTATGTTTGTTATTTCGTATCTTAATTGTAAAGTTGTTAACAATATGACTGCTGTGATTGATAACTTGATGGAATGTTTAACCGTTGAAATTCAGGTTGAAAGATCTAAAAACATATTAGTTAGCTGCATTTATCGTACACCTGCATCCTGTATAGATCAGTTTACCAAAGAAATTTCTGTAATATTAGAAAAACACAAGGAGAAGGTGATTGTTTTTTGTGGTGATTTTAACATTGATCTATTGAAGGCAAACGACCATAATAAGACTTCAGAATTTATTGATACAATGTTTAGTTTTGGATTCCATCCGTTGATTCTAAAGCCAAGCAGAATAATGATGGATAGTGCCACTTTGATCGACAATATTTTTGTCAATAAGATAGACGGCAAGATACGTAGTGGACTGTTAGTCACAGATGTAAGTGATCACTTGCCTGTCTTTTCAGTGTTTGAAATGAACAATCAACTTTATTTTCAAGAGGAAAAGCAAATTGATTACAGTGGTAGAATAAAAACACCAGAACAAATTGCGGCTTTTAAAACAGATTTAGAAAATTATGATTGGCAAAAAGTTTATGTGGAAGACACTAATGATGCATATAATGCATTTTTGGATATATTTTTGTCAATCTATGACAGCCATTGTCCAATTAAAGTTTTCTGAAAATTATAAAAAGAAAAAACCATGGTTTACACAAGGTCTGGAAAGAGCCTGTAAAAGGAAAAATAGGTTATACAGGATTTTTTTGACACATAGAACAAAGGAAAATGAAGACAAATATAAGAAATATCGAAATAAATTAACATCTATTATGCGATATGAAAAGAAAAGATATTATGAACAGCTGCTTCAAAAACATAAAAATAATATTAACCTCCTAAGACCCGAACTCTTCCATGGCATGCATTTTTAATTTCTCTTTGATATTTGGGCTGATTGGGACCAGATGAATGTAAAAACAAAGAATTACCTGATTTTTTTTTTTACCTGATTTTTTTTTCTAAGACAAATGAGAGCCACGTATGAGGATATTCGTTTAAAATTTCGATAAACCAGTGCCAGTATAATGTCCTCGTACGTGAATATCAGGCCCTTGTAGAGCAAGATTTAGTATTTTGGTCTAAATAACCCAAAATGTGATGTCCACATATGTGGACACCAGGTCCTAGGAGGTTAAGGCTACCTGGAGTGTATTAAATAGGATAATAAAAAATCAACGTAATATATGTTCTCCAACACGTATTGTAAAAAGAGGTAATGTAGTGATTGAGAATATTGAGAGCATAGTTAATGAATTTAATGATTATTTTGTTAATGTAGGTCCCAACTTGGCAAAAGAGATTTCTGTACCAGGAGGAAATTATGATAAAGTAGATTCTACTTCTTGTAAATGTAACTCAATGTTTCTTGGTGGAGTCTGTGAGCATCATGTTGCCGATGCCCGTGATGCCGCCCCCCACCACAATGCCACACCGGGCAACCGCCCGTGTCGCCCGTATCAAAAACCGCTACTGACTGTAATCTTTTGTATTTGTGTATCTGTGAGAGAAAAATTTTGTAAGGAAAATCTTTGAAAATCTTTTTATTCTGTTTGCTGCATTTTAGTTTAATGTACATACAGTGAACTTGCATTTTACCAACAGCCATGAGTACTCAAACCACACTGGTCTGCAATCTAGTTTTGTGTTTTTGTTGCAGAGGCTGTGACTCTGAAGGTAAGACCTCAAGTATGATTTCCCACAGCAGAGCTGCCTGGTAGGTAAAGAGCAGTAATTAATAAAAATGAGTATGAACTGTGAGTCCAATCAGCGTCCATTATGAGGTAAAAAGTCAAAGGAAGAATTCTGTAACAAGATGATGATCTCCAGTCATGCAGAGTTGTGTCTTTGGAAACAAAACGTGAAACCGAATCATTAAAAACAAAAGTTAGTTATCGAATCTTATTATAAACACAATGGGAATTTAATTGGATAACAGTCTGAACTTTTTAAATGTCTCCTTCCCTCTCATGTCTCTCACTTTGTTGCTGTTTTGTTTGTTAATTGTTGAAAGAAAAAAACTGCATAGAAGATTTGCCTTTTCATTGTAGAGTTTTGCAAGGAGAAGCCAAAGTCACTAACAAATGAGGAAGTGGCATTGAAAGACTGACATCTCTTTGTGTGTATGTGTATGTTTTTGCAATTTCTTTGCATATCTTCTTCATATTTGGCAGGCGTAATCCTGACGAGGAAGTGCAGTGTCTATTTTGAGCTAAAGTTTAGTACATTTTATTTGAGTTAGTGGTCTGTGAGGTGTTTAGAAGAATCTGCAAATTATACTATTTAGAGGAAGCTAAAACATTTACTTTGCTACCCACACTATATTAGTATCAAGGAACACCGAATGAATAAAAAGTAGCAAAAACAAACAAACAAACAAACAAACAAAAAAGCCCCTCGATATAGATGCCTAGGAAAGTATTAAAAGTATAAAAAAATATTTAAGATTTAAGAATAATTTAAGAATTAAATGAATAAAACATGCTTTAGCAAATTCATCTCAAAAGTGATTCACTTTGTTATACCTTTATTATACTTATATACCTCAAAAATACTTACATTTTCTTTAATTATGTGGACAAAAGGTGATTAATTATGTGATAAGTACAATAGTAGTTGTAATAATAATAGATAATTACTAACCCAAACCTCACCCCCCCCCCCCCCCCCCCCTTTATTTCTCACAGTGTAATCTTCTAAACACATCTGTAATTCTAGACTTTGACCACAGAGCAGAGGGGACAGAAAACAAAGTCTCATTATTTATTTATTTATTTATTTAAATTCCAGTTTATTAGAGTATCACTGTTTTTTTCAATGGTGCTGTAATATTATTTTCTTTTAATATGTTGTAATTCATAAAATCTTTGTTTGAACAATTTATTAATCAGCATTTGAACACATGAGAAACATTTGAAAAAAAATTGGAAGGTCTGAAAAATAAAGCTGTAAATAAAAATTTAAACTTGTCATGCCTGACCCCCTGAAATGGTTGAATTTACATTAGTCACATTTCTTTAGTGTTTTTGATCAACAATTTAATATAAGTTGGGAAATATCTGTTACAGCACCAAATTTGTTAGAAAATAGAACTTATTAAGTCATTAATAAATTAAATAGGTTTTTTTTAAGTAATGCGAAAGAGTTTTGCTACTTTTTGTGTTCAGTTTCTGAAACGAGAGTCTTAATGAAGTGGTAATAAAGCAGAGATTAATGTAGAGCTGAAGGAGGAGACCTGGTGAAGAGAGAGCAGATAGGGTATGAAACACCTCTATCGAACATGCACCAGTATGAGAACATACTGCATGTATGAGAACATGGCAGCATTTCTTGTCATAAATCATGACTTGTGTGGAGTTTAGCAGGAAATATTTGCTCTTTAGAGAACCATCAACCATCATTCAAAAAAAGTGTGCAGCTGGCTAATATTACAGCTCAGCTGCGGGGGATACCATCAATGTTTACATTCTGTCACACAATCAGGGGCATGACCTTCACCTCACATGTAGATATGTAGACAATTCCACTACAGCACTACAGACTAGAGGAACAGCATCTGTTGGTTTTATTTTCTGATTCTGCTGCTTTATATTGAACTGATGTTGATGTTATTGTATCCACGTTCTGCACTTTTCTGAACTCTTACATCTGTATCTCCTCTAAATGTTAATCAGGTGAAACTCTTGATGCTCTTTAGTTAAAACCAGAGGGTCAGAGATTGTAAATAAGAACAGTAAAAATTTCAAGCCTTTTTCTGCTTGCTGGTTTTCCCACTCAGTAATAGGCATTACCTGAGGTTATGTGAAATCCACAAAATGTTTCACTGTCCTATTTTAATGAAACTCTAGCTGACTGATGTGTACTTTTAAGGATCTCTCTCTCTCTCACACACACACACACACACACACACACACACACACACACACACACACACACACACACACACACACACACGCACACAACCACAGAGGGAGAGAGAGAGAGAGAAATCTGAAGTCTGCCAAAATTTGCATTTTACCTGTCGTCTATGCTCAACTGTGAAATCTTTATTAGCATCTTTGAGGTTTTTGAGCGTTTCTTTGGTTCTCATGTGTTCAATCGCTGATTCATTAAAATGTAGAAACAAATAATTTGTGGATTAAAACAGATAAAGAATATTTTACAACAGCTCTCTCAAAAAGGAACACAGCAGGTGAAAATATAAACGAAGAACAATGAATCACTTCTGAAGCCTCTGCTCTGTGTTCCAGATATAGTGCATGCAAATATGTGTAGTGTAAGCAGATAAAACTGTAATAATAGTAGGCTGTTTTTCCTGTAATAATAACATATAAAAGATCATTAGCCAATGCTGAAGATAATAATAAATAATAATATATGTTTGCAAAAACCTAAAATGTTGTCCTTTGGGCACTTGAGGGCAGCAATGGTTAGCTTTTGTTGTTCTTTCCAAGTTTTTAGATTTCATGATGATTATTTTTCTTGTTTGTTTCCTGTTTTTATTCAGATACTGAAAAGAGAGACTTAATAAACATCATAACAAATCATAATAGTTTAAACCAGGGGTCTCAAACTCGCGGCCCGCGGGCCATTTGCGGCCCATGTCACTTCTACTTGCGGCCCGCATATTGACGTGAAGAAATATTTTTAAAAAACTATTATACGAAAAATGATTTAATACGACGGCAGAGTGTTACAGGCATGTCCCTTTAAGACTGTAGCCTCATGGGCGGTGTAGTCCTTGCAGCAGGGAGAACGTGTGGGACCGCCCCTCCTGCTGTGTGTGTGTGAGCGTGAGGGAGGGAGGTGCCACCCCCCCCACACACACACACACACACACATATGAAGAGAGAGAGAGCATGCATAGTATGCAAACGGCTACCAAACAGACATCATAATTCGTCATACAATGAGAACAGGACAAATCAACAATTGACACTGACTAATTAATATTATATTATTGTATATATTGTTTGGAGTTTAGTTTGTTACTGTTACAATTTTTACCATTTCTTCTTGGAGCAACTGTAACCCACATAATTTCCTTAGGGATTAAGAAAGTATTCTGATTCTTAATGTTTTAGGATACATGACCTGCCATTATCCAATGACACATCTGCTTACCTGTATCTTTTGCTCGTTTCTCCTTGTAGGAGCCAAAATTAAATGTATTGAATTTTAATGATCACTGGGTTTTCATTTGTTTGGTTGCTATGGTGATGTGTAACGGGAGTCACGTGGGTGCTAGCGGTGACATTAAGAGGGCGTTGTCAGTCTGTCTTTCACTGGTTTGTTTTTGACAGAGAGCAGGGCTGGGTAGCCGTAGTTTTTGTTGACCGCAGCACAACGAGTTTCCCCTTGTTTCATTAGAGCTGTGATGTTTTAAGAGTTTGAATCGTGAGTCGATCACATTGCTCTGTAAACTTTTCAAGCACTTTAATAAACAAGCAAGCAATTCCACCTCTCGCATTATTGCGTAAAGTTGACAGCGTGTAGGCAGGCTCAAATGAGAGCCTGCCGGGGATAGGCAGGCTCAGTCCCCGGCCTCTAGCGACTGTGGAAGTCGCTACACTCCTCCTCTTCTTTTCTCTTTTTTTTAAACTTTAAAAACGGGTTGTGTGTGAGACTTTAAATCAACAAAATATAAAATATACATTTTAAATTGTTATTGATCCCTTTACCCCTGGTCCTAAAGTGTATATTTATTTTCTTACTCTTCTTATATTTATTGTTTGTTTACTTGCACTGCTGTAACTGGAGCCTCGTCGTCTCGTCTCTCTATATGCTGGACTGTATATAGCGGAGATGACAATAAAGTTTACTTTGACTTCAGCAGCGAGCAGGCGCACCGAGGGCTCTCGAGCTCACTTTTCGCTTATAGAATTTTGAAAAAACATGGGTGCAAATTATAAGTCTGTATCATAATGTCTGGTGTTTTCGTGTTTGTTGGTTTGTTTTTATTTTGTTTTATTCTGCGAGTTGGTTATTAGATGCTGCTCCAGCCAGCCAGAGAATCCCCCGCCGCCCCGCCCTCTCCTCCCTGTTCCGCAAGCAGCAGGCGCACCTCGCAAACGGAGGGCAAGTGAGCGATAGAAAACCGATCGGTGTCTATGCCATTCCCAATATGCGCTGGCATGATGTCGGGGCAGCATGAGTACAAGCATTTTTTTTTTTTTGCCAATGCCCGTGATACCGCCCCCCACCACGATGCCTCCCCGGGCAACCGCCCGTGTCGCCCGTATCTAAAACCGCTACTGATGTTGAGGGCTGTGTTAGTTCAGTGAGAGATTTATTTGGAAAGAAAACAATTTTCACTTGCAGTCGAAAACTAATGTGTACGCTTATGCCTGCATTTTTATTTTGTTAAATACAAACAAAATTGTAGCAAAAGTGCTGCCACGTGTCTGGCCAGAAAGAGCTGTTTATTCGGTAGTTCAATGAAACTACTGTACTGTACTGTACTGCTGAGTGACTGTCTTCTGCTCGTCAAATACATTTCATTGCAATGTTGACCCTGTGCTAACTTGCATATGACAAATGAAACTGAAACTGAAAGGCTTCAGATAGTTAAGAGTGAGAAAAAAATTGTGTTCATGTTTGCAATTTTGTCTTGTTACACAATATGTGGAATTGAATAAAACAAACAAAACACTACATTTTAGGAAATATTAGTGGGTGTTTTCGTTTTTTTTTTTTTGTACTACTTGGACACTAAAGTGGCCCTCCAATGAGATGACGGTGCCAGAAGTGGCCCGCGGCTCATTTGAGTTTGAGACCCCTGACCCTTATTGTTAATGTTCTGTTTGTTATTTATTTTTAGTGTTTGTCACTAACTTTGAAGGAAACCACAAACTCACAGAGATGGTAAAGAATAATGAGAGAAGCTGTAAAGAGAGCACAGAGAACCAGCTGGGCAATTCTCTTTGAGGCGACCTTTGACCCTCTGTTTGATTTTTGCATGTTGAGAGTCAGGAGCTTCATCTGATGAACATTAAGAGGAGACACAGAGAACAGAAAAGAGCAGAAGTTGAAGACAATAACATTTGTGTCATATAAAGCAGTCAGAGTCTTTTCAGCTTTTCTGACATCATCTCAGCAACATGAAACAAACACACTGAACAGTTTCTTTTCATTCAGTTACAATGTCATGATTCTGGGTCATTAACAGAATTCTTTTTTATTATCTGATGATCCATTCGGTTCCTAATTTATTTATTTACCCTACCCTGACCATTGATGGGAATAAGGGCGTTACAAGTAACGGCGTTACTAATGGGATTACTTTTTTCAGTAACGAGTAATCTAACTAATTACTATTTCTATCGTTACAACGCCGTTACCGTTACTAACAAGAAAATGCAGTGCGGTCGCGTCACTATTTTTCAACAAACAGACGGTTGAAGCTGTCTTACATGTTTAGCTTACAGCATCTAATATCAGTTGCACTTAAGTAGCTGTAAGTAATCTGTGCGCTACAGCTTTAAGCAGCTGTGCGCGCTCCCACAGGCGGCAATCACTTTCTGCCCGACGAACACTTTTTGGCACAACACCTGGAGCTAGGGGGGCAAAACAATCGCATGAGTGCTGCTGTTTGACTGTGGAAGAATAAAGTAGTCGGTATGACCACTTCAAGATAAGAAAGCAACAAGGTGATATATACCAGTTTTTAAATTGTGTTGATAGGCCACGTAAAACCAGAGTCATGATAAACAATATATACGCGGCGTTTTTTCCTCAATAGTTTCGTCACGTTTACTGTCTAAGGACAGCGCTAGCAAGCACTCTCTGCTTATGACCCCCCCCAAAAAACAAAAAAACCCTGCCCTTTCGTGTTGGTGGAAAAATGCACTATGTCGACCAATCAAAAAATGATATGGCAACACGGCATTTGGTTGTTTAGGAAGAGGGGGAAGTTTTAGGACTGATGGCGAGAGAGAGGGACAGAGAGAGAGAGAAAGAAAGAAAGACATCAGAAAAAGAGAGAAAGCTAGTTTTGAGATGTGAGAGATTTGTGACGTTTAGCGTGTTTGGAGTGTGTAGTTAATGTGTTGTCTTGTGTAGTTAGTGTGTAGTGTTGTGGATAGTTTTGTGTTGTGTGTCAGAACAATGAGGCGACTGCTGTCTCCGGGTAAAAAACAGGAGGAGTGATACACCTGCTGCTGTCAGACCTGCAGGTATCAGGCTGTGGTGTTATCCTTTAGAAGAACATCACAGACATGTTTGGAGTGGCACAAATAATTTGTGTGGCATCTTATTGAATGAATGAACACCTGATTGTACTGTAAATAGTTTGAAATGGTTATTAAAAAGGGGGTAAAAGGTAAATGGCTGCAAATAACTTTATTGTTTGCAAAACTTGTGCATAGGATTTTAAAATTGAAAATTTATATTTGCATTTAAAGTTAATGAAATATGATTCAATAAACATGTTTGTGGTTGTTACAGTAAAAAATATAACTTTTTCTACTCGGATTTTATGTTTTTTGTCTGATATTAGATCAGTTGTGTTAATACAGTATATCAAAATGAAAACATTCAGACACGTGAGGTTGTGCTGAAAAGAATGATACCAGACAAGGCAAATAAACAGTTTTTAAAGGTGAAATGTAGAGGGAAAATCAAAAGTAGTTAAAAATGGCCAATTATAACCTGGACCCCAGAAGGTTAAACATTTTTTAAGTGTCTCTTCTGTCAGTTACAAGTTTTCTAGTTTCTTTAATTTTATTTTTAACTAAACTTTTTATTATAAAAAATATTTGAGTGTTTCAACAGCACAGGTACAACTGCAACTTAAAAAATCAATTATATTTTATCAAATTAAATATAATTCTGTTTTCGGTGTTTTCTTTTAAGTAAACTCTTCACAGTTGTTTTAAATATTTTACTTTAACTTTCCAGACAAACAGCAATTGCAGAGGAGGATTATTCACATCATACTTTAAGACGTTTCAGAATGTTGGAACTAAAAAAACTACAAGTGTTTAAAAAAAGACTCCATAACAAAGAGTTTTATAACACAAATGCAAAAGTGAGACGGTTACAGTTTGACCACAGGGGGGCAGTATTTCCATGCCTGCATTCATTTTCCCCTCAGTAAATACGTTTGAAATCAAGCAACTGGGTGTTCACTGTTCGTAGACATAAACTACACCTTTCTTAGCTGCTACTTCAAAGCACATTGTGCGCTGTCTGTCCTGCGTGCTGCACAACAACATTCAATACTTAGTATTTACTGCTGTTCACACTTAGCTAGATTAACGTGATGGTGTTGTGTTTAGTATGTTGCTTTGTTTTGTTTTTTTTGCTTGTTTTCTCTTCTTTTTCTCTCAACAGGTGATCCAGGAGATTTTTTTTCTTTGTCTTTGTAAGTGCCCTTTCTCACTGTCCCTTTTCCCTTCTGTTTTTCTTTTCCTTCCTCTCTTTCTTTCTCCCTTTCCTATCCCCCAGTCATGTCTGTCCCATCTGTAACAACTGAAAATAAAAGAAAAAAAAAAAGAAAAAAAAGAAATCAAGCTTCAAATAAATGAAATGAAAATGGACAAAATGTCATATGTGACCCAAATTTGTCAAAATTACATCAAATATTCTTACACAAGGAACATGACTGTGGATGAAGCCTCCTCCAATTCCTTTAAAATTCTAAAAAACACCACTTTGTATTTCGGAGTTCTTCAGAGTCTGAAGTCAGGATCTCTAATACTCCCACAAAGCAACACAGATTACAACTTGTACGTTGTGGTAAATCAACAGAAAGATGAAGAAGAAGGAGCTTCAGTGAGATATGAGCTATCACCATGAGATGTACAGTGTGTAAATTGGAAGAAAACATCATCTGCGTATTAATAAGAACACCTTGGAGCCAGGGTTTTATTTAGTCAATACATGATGCTCTTTGCCTCTCTCTTAATTAACCAAGTAACAGAACTTTTACAATAAAGCTGTAAGACAGTGTTGTTAGTGTGCTGACAACGTTTGACATCTGAAGTGAAAATGAAACAAATCAAACACTTTTTAAAAAATGTATGTGTGTGTAAGAAAAATAAAAACTGTTATTAGTGTGTCTACAAAAAGAGGAAACAAAAACCTGAAAAACCTTCTTCCCCACTCTTTAAATTGAGCCTTGAATACAGCTGCTCTTTCTGAAAGCCTAAACAAAGGAGTGAGGAAACATTTACAGTGAGTCTTCATCTGTCTAAAAATTATTTAAAGCAATATCTCTAAATACTTTAAATAGTTGAAAGTCCTGACTCTCAAGATGAAATATCAACAAGATGATGTGTGACCACAGAAAGAGCAGTCCTGGTATTCTCATTGTGTTTGTTATTTTTCATGACAAAAGGTCATGAATCACAAAATGAACAGCCAGCTAAGAAACAACAGAAAACATTAAATAGTAAAGAGACTGGTCCTGGATACACAGGCTGCCCAGGCAACACAAGCTGCAAATGATACTCGTGTTACTGAGGTTACACTGGATACTGAGGCTGGGGCTGCACGAGGCCCACATTCAACTCTGGAGGGTGGGTTCAGGTTGTTGCCTGAGTGATGGGTGCAGGATGATCTGCATTTTCATAATGTTCTCCATTTTGAGAACACTCAGGATTTCCAGGGAACTGAAAATTTTCCCAAAAGTATGGTCTTGAATCTCAGCCAGCTGTGGAATGAGCTTCACAGTCTCGTGAGAGAGCCTATTTCAGTATTTCAGTAGCTGCCCAGAGAAGGAGTTGGAGTTTGAGCAGCTGACTGTGAAGCTGAAAAGTGACATCAGCAGCCAGTAAGAGGAAGAGTGAAAGAGCAACAGGGACAGCGATAGCAGGACATAGACTACCAGTCAAAGGTTTGGACACACACTCATTTAATTGTTTTTCTTTATTTTCATCAATATTTACATTGTAGATTCTCACTGAAGGCATCAAAACTATGAATGAACACATATGTATTAAACAAAAACTGTGAAATAACTCAAAACATGTTTTATATTTCCGATTCTTCTAAATAGCCACCCTTTGCTTTGATTCCTGCTTTGTACACTCTTGGCATGCTGTCGATGAGCTTCATGAGGTTAACACCTGAATTAATTTTTCCAACAGTGTTGAAGGAGTTCCCAGAGATGCTGAGCACTTGTTGGCCCTTTTGCCTTCACTCTGCGGTCCATCTCATCCTAAACCATCTGGATTGGGTTTAGGTCAGGTGACTGTGGAGGCCAGGCCATCTGGTGCAGTACTCCATCACTCTCCTTCTTGGTCAAATAGCCCTTACACAGCCTGGAGGTGTGATTGTGGTTATTGTCCTGTTGAAAAACTAAATGATGGTCCAACTAAACGCAAACCGGGTGGGATGGATGTCACTGCAGGATGCTGTGGCAGCCATGCTGGTTCAGTGTGTCTTCAGTGTCAAATAAATCACCAACAGTGTTACCAGCAAAGCACCATCACACCTCCTCCTCAATGCTTCACGGTGGGAACCATGCATGTAGAGAACATCTGTTCACCTTTTCTGGAACCAAAGATCTCAGATTTTTACTCATCAGACCAAAGCACAGATTCCACTGGTCTAATGTCCATTTCTTGTGTTTCTTGACCCATACAAATCTGTTCTGCTTGTTGCTTTTCCTTAGTCGTGGTTTCTTAGCAGGAGTTTGACCATAAAGGCCTGATTCACACAACAGTTGATGTAGAGCTGTGTCTGCTACTGGAACTCTGTGTGGCATTTATCTGGGCTCTAATCTGAGGTGCTGTTAACTTGGGATTTCTGAGACTGATGACTCAGATGAACTTACTCTCAGCAGCAGAGGTGACTTTTGGTCTTCCTTTCCTGGGGCGGTCCTAATGTGAGCCAGTTTCGTCGTAGATCTTGATAGTTTTTGCAACAGCACTTGGGGACCCATGCAAAATTTTAGCAATTTTCCAGACTAACTGACCTTCAGTTCTTAAAGTAACGATGGATTGTTGTTTCTCTTTACATAGCTGATTGGTTTTTGCCATAACAGTTGTCAAATACCAACCTGATTTCTGCACAACACAACTGATGGTCCCAAACCCATTAAGAAGACATTACACAAATGAAACCCTGACAAGGCACACCTGTGAAGTGAAAACTATTTCAAGTGACTACATCATGAAGCTCACTGAGAGAAGGCCAAGGGTTTGCAGCGCTGTCAACAAAGCAAAGGGTGGCTACTGTCAGGAATCTAAAATATAAGACATATTTATAGTTATCAATTTTTTCTTTGCTATATAATTCCATGCATCTTGCTTCATAGATCTTCAGTATGTATCTACTATGTAGAAAGTAGTAAAAATATCGAAAAAAACATTAAGTGACAAGCTGTGTCCAAAATTTTGACTGGTAGTGTATATCTATATGGTGACTGGTTGATTTTAAGTCATTTAACATGCGTCTGTTAGTCCTACAAGTTCAGCTGCTTGGGCTGAATAGTGAGATGGTGATGATCCTGATGAAATGTTCTGTGACCACTGCATATCCTACTGCGTTGTCTGGGTTGCATGATGCCGAATCATCCACAAACACCACCGGAGTATAACTAGCCAGTGGTGTGTCCTGTAGGTCAGGTCTGGGGGAACAGATTTCGGAAAGCTGCTATAAAATCCTGTGGTTCACCATCTGCTTCTGTGTGGAGAAGCATACATGCCAACCCTCCCGATTTCTCCGGGAGAATCCCGAATTTCAGTGCCCCTCCAGAAAATCTCTCGGAGCCACCATTCTCCCGAATTTCTCCTGATTTTCCACCTGAACAACAAAAATAAAAAAGATCGACAGACCATGTGACTTTTGTGCATTGCATTGTAGGTACGAGTGGTAGCAAAATCAAAACACAGCATCCAGCGCTAGCATTTCCAGCACCGCTAACTATTAATTCTGCCGTTTTAATCCCTACTTGCATTCAGTAGCGGTTTTAGATACGGGCGACACGGGCGGTTGCCCAGGGAGGCATTGTGGTGGGGGGCGGCATCACGGGCATCGGCAAAAAAAAAAAAAAAATGCTTGTACTCATGCTGCCCCGACATCATGCCGGCGCATATTGGGAATGGCATAGGCACCGATCGGTTTTCTATCGTCCATTTCCTGGGAGTAAGGGCGCCCTCCGTTTGCGGGGTGCGCCTGCTGCTTGCGGAACAGGAAGGAGAGGGCGGGGCGGCGGGGGATTCTCTGGCTGGCTGGAGCAGCATCTAATAACCAACTCGCAAAATAAAACAAAATAAAAACAAACCAACAAACACGAAAACAGCAGACATTATTATACAGACTTATAATTTGCACCGATGTTTTTTCTAAATTCTATAAGCGAAAAGTGAGCGCGAGAGCCCTCGGTGCGCCTGCTCGCTGCTGAAGTCAAAGTAAACTTTATTGTCATCTCCGCTATATACAGTCCAGTATATAGAGAGACGAGACGACGAAGCTCCAGTTACAGCAGTGCAAGTAAACAATCAATAAATATAAGAAGAGTAAGAAAATAAATATACACTTTAGGACCAGGGGTAAAGGGATCAATAACAATTTAAATGTATATTTTATGTTTTGTTGATTTAAAGTCTCACACAACCCGTTTTTAAAGTTTAAAAAAAAGAGAAAAGAAGAGGAGGAGTGTAGCGACTTCCACAGTCGCTAGAGGCCGGGGACTGAGCCTATTTGCCTGACGCGCTGTCAACTGTACGCAATAATGCGAGAGGTGGAATTGCTTGCGTGTTTATTAAAGTGCTTGAAAAGTTTACAGAGCAATGTGATCGGCTCGCGATTCAAACTCTTAAAACATCACAGGCTCTAATGCAACAAGGGGAAACTCGTTGTGCTGCGGTCAACAAAAACTACGGCTACCCAGCCCTGCTCTCTGTCAAAATCAAACCAGTGAAAGACAGACTGACAACGCCCTCTTAATGTCACCGCTAGCACCCACGTGACTTCCGTTACACATCACCATAGCAACCAAACAAATGAAAACCCAGTGATCATTAAAATTCAATACATTTAATTAGAGGGAGTGTTCGCCCAGGGCGCCAAACAGGCTAGGACCGCCACTGCTTGCATTTTATTTGCCCCAAAAACAGTTATATACAAAACAAAGAAGAACAGAGCACGTCTGTACAAAGACAGACTTGACGAAAAGGCAAAAAAAAAGGTACGAGGAAAAATCAAAGGATTGAAAGAGTTAGACCCATACGAGCAAAACTGAGTGGGCTAAAGACGTTAGCGTGCTGCCCAACTTTCATCACGCTCATATTTATAATTATATGGTCCTAAGTGTGAGTGCATACACTCATGAGGTGTTTAGTAACTTCAGATCCCTGCAACAAGCCCAGTTCCAGTTTACCAACAGATGGGAACAGGACCTTGAGATGTTCCGAGTAGTCAGATATGTAGGTGGACACCAGGTTTTATTCTAAGTGAAGGGCAATCCTTCAAAAAATGGACAGAGCAGTGGAGTAGCCAAGGCAATATAACAATATAAAACTCGATTACTAATATATAATTTATCTCACAAAAAAGATTTAAAACAGTTAAAAACACCCCTGGCCAGGGAGAGCACACAGTAAAAATATAAAAACAACACTAAAAGTCCAGTGGCGTCAGCCACAGCATTAAAATCCACCAAAATCGGAGCTGGGCAAAGAAAACCCGGCTGCGTCCTGTCTGTCTCTTCGCTCCAGAGTACTGAAAGAGAGAGGGGGCAGCGACAGTCACTGTTCTTTCCAGTGAAAGGGATTTCTTATACCACCGTGTGTTTCGGGACTTACCCCGCAATCCAGGCCCTCTGTCGCCTCTTCGTGACTTCTGAAACATGACTTGAACAATTTTTCTTCCACGAAGGAATCCGATAAAAACCGATCGCTTTACCTGTCGGTTTCCCGTGGCTGTCATGCGACCGGCTATGGCAATTAATAATAAAACAGCTTCTTGCCATTCTTTGTGTCTTTGTTTATCACTGTGTGACTGTTGTCTTGTAATAGCCCGTGCGCGCTAGTACCACTTGCCACTTGTACCTACAATCCTTTGGGTTTTACCCCGGAAATGACGTCACGTTTTATCTCTATTCCAGTTTCCAACAATGGCGGCAGCTACTTAGTTTTAATATTACTCTTATTACTCTTTCTGAGTCACAAAAATAAACTTTTAACATATTTTCAGGCGAGAATGTGTAAACTTCAAATATCTGAGCCGGCGAAAACAGCAAACTCCCGGCACATCGTTTTCAAACCCCCGCCGTCTTTCGCTACTCAGGTTAAACATGATATATAAGTCACTCAGATAACTTAAAAATTTTATTGTTTGGCTTTTTTCAGTGTTTTATTTGTTCCTGAGTAAATCGGTTTGGCTGAGATTAAAGTTATTAGATAAGATTAAATAAAACTTTATTAATCCCTCGGGAGGGTTCCTCTGGGGTTTTCACACAGCTGAATAAACGTCAAACAGAGAACTGATTAAACAGAAGTGTGAGATGGTCGAGAATTTAAGGCAGTGTCCTGTTATATTTTAGATAGCAAGGAGCAGCCGGCTGAGTTTATTCAACTCCACCGAGAGAGTTTGTGACGTAATTCTGAAGGCTAGACCGTCCAATTTCACAGTCGCTCACTTCCGGCCTACCCGGCTTTCGGAGGACCCAGCCCACTTAGACCTCGAAGGCCGGGTCCTCAGGTGGATGCAGCCTCTGAATTTGGACACCCGGTGAAATGTAATTTATTTAATGTGAGTTTTATCCGAGAAAAAGTTTTTTGTATATATATGTATATATATATACATATATATATATATATGTATATATGGACATTGAGACTGTGGACAGCTACAGGTACCTTGGTGTTCATCTGAACAGCAAACTGGACTGGACTCATAACTCAGACGCCCTCTACAGGAAAGGGCAGAGCAGACTGTACCTGCTGCGGAGACTCAGGTCGTTTGGAGTGAAGGGCCCACTCCTGAAGACCTTCTATGATTCTGTGGTGGCCTCAGCCATCTTTTATGGTGTGGTCTGCTGGGGCGGCAGCATCTCTTCTGGGGACAGGAAGAGACTGAACAGGCTGATCTGCAGGGCCAGCTCTGTTCTAGGATGCCCTCTGGACCCAGTGGAGGTTGTGAGTGACAGGAGAATGGTGGCTAAGCTGTCATCCCTGCTGGACAACATCTCCCACCCCATGCATGAGACTGTGACAGCACTGAGCAGCTCCTTCAGTGGGAGACTGCGGCACCCACGGTGTGGGACGGAGAGATTTCGCAGGTCTTTCCTCCCCACTGCTGTCAGACTGCACAACAAAGACTCCAACTGATCAACACACACATTCACACATGTGCAATAACACTAATGTGCAATAATCTTTTCTGGCATCGTTGTATTTTTACTGAGTTGTATATAGCACTTGTATTCTATTTTTATCTTATTGCATATTTTATTCTATTTTATTCTACTGTATATAGTATTTTATTTTATTCTATTCTGTACAGTTGTGTACTGTATTTATTCTTATTTTATTTTATTCTAATTTTTGCTTCATAACTTTTGCACTGTCCACTTCCTGCTGTGACAAAACAAATTTCCCACGTGTGGGACTAATAAAGGTTATCTTATCTTATCTTATATGTATATCCCCCCCCCCCCCCCCCCCCCCAACAGCCCTTTTGAATGGCTCCCTAATTCTGAGGTCTCAAGGTTGGCAAGTATGGTGGAGAAGTGAGGCTAGGTTTAGCATATCACGTCTTTTACTGTGAAATGTAGCCTTTCCAGTAATATAGTGAGATAATATAACCAATGAGCAGCTAATAAATACTTCCTTTTCAGCTGTTGCTACTGCTTGCAGGTAGAGGAAGGCCTGCTGGTCTTTTTCATTCCCCATGCTGCTGTATCAAAACAGAGCTCAAGTATCCACCTTTTTCATCCACTGTCTGGTTTATCAGGATATGATAATCCTAAAGTTGCAAATTTAGTGCAAATTGTAAGTCATAGAAAGCTTCGTCTGCATCATCCGTCTCCTCTAATCTGCCAGGTGCAGTCAGTCTTCTCTCTTGTATTGTTGCTGACAGTGCAGCCTCTTGCGCTCCTGCTTGGGTATCTGCTGGGAATGATGTATCGTGCCAAGAAAACTCATTTGTGTCTTTTTCTGCTTCATTTGTCATGAAATAACAAGCGAACAGGGCTCATCCTGACACTGACTGTCAGTCAACTGTCAAAGTATCTTTGAGCTTATAAAAATGGAGGATAGTTGTAATTCTGCCAAACCTTGCTGTGTGCCAAAATGACCAAAATGACCAAAAGTTTGGACAAATGTGACCAGGTATCAGCAGATAAAATGGCATTTATGCAAGATTAGTAGGAGAGAGACCCTGGCAACCCTTCACTTATGCAACAAAACACACACAAACACACACACACACGCACACAGACACATTCACAATTATAGAGGATAGAAAGAGAAAGCAAAATGAGGAAGAGAGAGAGAAAGAACGAGAAGGGAGAAAGGTTATTTTATGAGATAAAACAATGCGGCACAGTAGCAGGACAAGCAGATGGCTGATTATTGTATCTTCGTCTGTTATGTAGCTTATTATCTTTCCTTTGTTTGATCAAATATCAAGTTACAACTCCTTAATAAAACTTGTCTGAAAGCATTAAAACAACAAAAAAGAACATCTCTTCAATGTCATCTTTGTTATGGAAAATTTGTAATTTATTTTATTCACATAAAAAAGGAAGTAGAGCATTTTTTAAATAACCACGAGTAAAAAGAAAAGTCCGATATTGTGGAACAGTTCTTTGTAAAGCCCTTCCCATTTGTCTATTTGACAGGAAGGTTTTTTTTTAGTTTTCCATTTTGTCTGTGCCTTGTGAAACGTCTCTTTCAGACCCACCGATGGTCACACAGCAGTAAAATGCCTGAAGCTGAAATAGTTTATTCTGATGTCAAATTTAAAAGAGGGACGAGGGAAACCAAAGGTGAGTTGATTTATTCGTGTACTTATTAGAGTTATGTTTAACATACATGCATCTTAATATTATTGGCTTTTTGTTAGTTGGAATATTAATGGGTAACACTTTATAATGTGACTAATGGCTTAATCCCTGTGTATTTTTAATACAATTTCAATTTATTTTTTAAATTACAATTACATATATATTATATTTACGTCCAAATACTTAAACGTAGGTACACTTAAACAAGGGGGCAACAAATTAGGTTATTACAGGAAACAAAGAAAGGATACACTGTGAGTAATGTTAAGTACAAGGTAAGTAACTTAATTACTGCATAATTTTAATGGTAGTTGTTCGCAAGTATAACACAATATTTCCCCGTCTTACATTGTAAATATGCTGCAGGCCATATTGCTCCTGCCTTTTAATGTCCTTATATTTTCACATCTTTATTCATCTTTGTTCATTATGTCGATGTGGATGACGAATGTTCAGTTATTTAGTTGTACTTTTATTATATAAATATTAATGTGAGAAGGACTGTTCACTCTTTGTAACTTAAAAGAAAAAATAAATGCCATCAAAATGTGTAGGCCTATGTGCTCTTTTAATGATGGAGCCAAGTCTAACTTTTTTCCTTCCACATTCACTGCTTAAACAGAACATTAACAATAAACTATTTTAAATCAGTATTGTATGCCTGCCTGTACTAAAAAGGCAGGCATACAAAGAAAAGAACATGCAACATGCACATCAGCTCGAGGCATAAAAGGACAAAAGTGGGGCCACGTCCTCAAATGTGCAGTGTATATATGATGTAACATGTAGAAATGTTCTTTCTTTTTCTGCAAAAATACCATGAAATTAAGAACTACTTAAAATTACTTACATTGTATTGTAAATGTACTAATGCCATACTTATTTTTTTTTTTTTTACAGTATAATTATTTATTTGTTTCTGGTAAAAACCTGACTTGTTACTTACTTCATTCTATTGTACCAAAGTATTTTTATGTAAATAACATTACATTGTAATAAAAAAACCACATCAAAATTACATTTCATTGTCATGTCCTTAGGGTCTAATTATAAAGTGTTACCTTTGAATTTAGTGTGAATATATGTCTTATTTAGTGCTGTCAGCGTTAATCTCGTTAAAATGATGTTAACGCCATAACCGCATTAACGCTGCAAATCTCCATTCGCAAGTTAACGCAGATCACCCTGTGCGAGGGGCTGCACTACGCTAAGGCATTAACATAATGCATTGATGCCGTGCAGCCCCTCGCATGGGGGATCCGGCGTGAACTCACTAAGTTAGTTGGAATATTAATGGGTAACACTATTAATATTCCAACTAACTTAGATTTGCCGCCTTAATGCGGTTATGGCGTTAACGTCATTCTAACAAGATTAATGCGGACAGCACTAAGATTTATAGTGTTAGTTAGTTAGTAAGTTATATTTTACCTCAAGTTAACAGAAATTCACATGATACTGAGTAGCAATCATGTTTTACATTGTAGGCCCAGAGCCTGTTTCCTCTTTGGCTGACTTGATTTACTCAGACGTCAGGATCTCAAAGACATCTTCAACAGAGCTGCCTGGTTGGTAAAGAGCAGTAATGAGCAGTTCTTGTCTCCTGGTTACATTTTTCTCCCTGTGCTTAGTTTTTTCTGCCTAAGTCAGCCCAGGATTTTATTTACAAGCTTCAGTTTAATTCAGGTTTATTTATCTAGCACCAAAACGGTAGCCTCAAGGAACTTTATACTATAAGGCAGAGTTGGGTGGAGTGCCCACTCCGGGTCAGGGATGAGTTCCTGCCCTAAATGGAGGAGTTTAAGTATCTCGGGTTCTTGTTCATGAGTGACGGGAGAAGGGAGAGCCGCTGCTTCCCCCGCAGCAGGGTGCTGTGGCTGCATTGATGTGGATGCTGTACCGGTTAGTCATGGTAAAGAGAGACCTGAGCGTTAAAAGTGAAGCTCTCAATTTACCGGTCGGTCTATGTCCCTACCCTCGCCTATGGCCACGAACTGTCTGTAGTGACCTTAAGAACAAGATCATGGATGAAACCAGCAGAAATCAGCTTCCTTCAAAGGGTGACTAGCCTCTCTCTCCCTTAGAGGAGTGAGGAGTATGGCGATCCATGAGGGGCTCAGAGTAGAATCGCTGCTCCTCCACATCGAAAGGAGCCAGTTGAGGTGGTTCTGGCATCTGGTAATCTTCGGTGCCTCCTGAGTGAGGTGTTCTGAGCATGCCCCCGGGGCAGACCTAGGACACGCTGGAGAGCTTATATCACTTGGCTGGCCTGGGAACGCCTTGATGTTCCCCTGGAATGGCTGGAGGAGGTGGCTGGGCAGAGGGAGGTTTGGGCTTCTCTGCTTAGGCACTGTCCCTGTGACCCGGCCGATAAGTGGAAGAAAATGGATGGATGGTAAAGATCCTACTGTATTAAAAAACAAAAGAGATTCATAATATCAAGACTTTCACTGGCCAGTTACGTAACTAGTTCAAATTATGTTTGATGAAGATTTGGTAGAAATATTACAACAGAATACAAACGGCAAACACAAATAAGTTATCAAATCATTATCTACATAAGGTAACGAAAAATTAAATCACGTGTTCACACAACCTGCACATGTTCATGCTCACATCTTTGTGATATATGTGTTCCATTTGAATGTTTAGAGGGCTCTCAACAAACTGTGAAGAGCATAAGGTCAAAGGTCACCCCAGAGAGAGTGGCCCTGCTGGTTCTCAGTGCTCTTCTGGCTGCTGCTGTTGTTGTCCTCTGTGTTACCAGTGAGTGTGTGAATTTTCTAATTAAAAAAAGATTTTTCCCAGTAATGTTTGCAGCAGAACTAAAACTAACTTAAGAACAATTCATTGATGACTTGACTTGAGTTAGAGTTTTGTTACATTCTGCAAAAAAGCCCTAAAGACTAAATAACTAATAAAAATTGAATCTACATGTCCTTTATGGTAAAAGAAAGAGACTCTGAAGCAAAACCATGCAGCACAGTGCAGCCTACATGTCCACAACCTCCTGAAGTTACAGGTAAATAAGTTATGGATTTATTCTTTTAAACATTTGTGTCCTCTGATGATGAGTAAAGAAACAGTGATAGACTCAGAAACAGTAACTTAGTTTGTAAGTGCAGGACAGAAGGAGCTTCCTGCTGCCTTCAAATCACACAAATATGAACAGTTTCTTCCACCTGACTGAAATCTTTGCTTTAATATCTTCAAAGGTGATTCATGTTATAAATGTGAAGAAGGCTGGGAGCAACATGGAGGAAAGTGTTATTACTTCTCGACCAGTAAATCATCCTGGAATGAGAGCAGAGATGACTGTAGAGCTAAAGGAGGAGACCTGGTTAAGATAGACAGCAGAGAGGAGCAGGTATAAAAAACTGCTGCAAGTTTTGGTTCTCACATATTTAACCACAACTTTACATTTCTTCAGCAGAGAAAAGTGTCACAAAATACTTTTGATCCACTTTTCCTGTTTAGGAATTCCTGTGGAAAAAAGTGAGAGGCATAATGAAGGATCATGAAGACAAGTTCTGGATCGGACTGACAGACTCAGCAGAGCAGGGCAGATGGTTGTGGGTGGACGGATCACCACTGAACGAAAGGTTTGATTGATGTGGAAAAAAGAATCCCATTTTCAAAATTAAAGTTAGCAACGTTTCCTGAGTTCTTTTTGATCTTCATCTCCTAGTTTATCTTATTGGAACTACAATGAGCCGGACAACTGGCCCGAGGACGACTGTGTACTGATGGGTGAAAAAAGTCATGGTTACCAGAAGAGTTGGTCTGATATATCCTGCAAAGTGCCTCGCAGAAGTATTTGTGAGAATCCAGCAGCAAAAGGACAGCATAAAACTGTATGCGTCTGAATTTCAGCTGTAAAGCTTTAGAGGAAACAGAATACTGTGTGATTCTTTATTTTCTATGTGACAAACATTTAAAAATCACTTAGCAAGTGTTTTGTAGAAAAAACTGAAACATAATAACACAAATTTAAGTTATATTTTTATGATTTGTTTCTTGTGGTAATTTGTTGCTGCAGCAGTGTTTACATCTGTGAAATATTAAAAGATTGTTCCTAATTTTTCCTTGTTTTATCGTTTAAGAATAAAAAAAATCATCGCTCACAGCAATGTGTGTGGTGCAGAGATACAGATAATGTGTTTATCCATTTATTGACTTCAAAATTACAGAATTTATATGTTATGATCCAGAGGTTCTTGGGGTTAAGGGCTAAGATTAAATAAAAACAATGTAGAAAACAATTGGGGTGAAAGAATGAGTTGGAGGCCGAGGTTAAGAGGTTTACTCAGACTGTTATTTTTAAAATTTCCTTTCAAACAACTACCATCGAGTCCGATGCAAATCTGTCGTAAAAACACACTGTCTGGATTCCCTCCCCAGCAGGAGCATCATGGTGACGAGCGGTCCTCCTCTTGCATCCACAGACAAGCACGCACACTCCCCTGAATGGTCTAACTGCCGCCTTTGCCCTTCTCCCCTTCCTCTCTCTAAAGGGTGCACCCGTAATTATGCAGGGGGGAGAGAGAGAGAGAGAGAGAGAGAGAGAACTGCTGTAACAAAAATAAATCTATGATTAGTTTAATTTGTTCAAGCATGGAGAACTCCACCCAATGCTATAGCTCTCGTGTTTATCCAAATAGTAAAAGACACAATTTATTTATTTGTTTATTCAGACACAGCTGGACTAACTCTGGTCATCTTGAAGCCTCAGCATGAGCAACTATCTACAGGACATAAAAGGTAAGTACATGCATGTAAATATATAAGGCCACAAAAAATTTATGTAATTCATAAGGAAGTAGAAAAAGTTCAAGATTCAAAAAGATCGATGTGGTCAGACAAGCATCAGTTTGAACAAAAGTAAGAAAGACAACCATTTAAACAAGTGTCTGAGGTATCAAGACAGAACAAAATGAGGAAGTGACCATGACCATGTGTGACATTTTAACATGTGATTGACTGATACCAAATGTCTGCTGTTTCCTGTTGGTTTAAAGTGTTTGTTAACGTGCTACAGCCCCACACACCAACACAGATTTTTATCCTAATGAGGACACGCATACGATCTTTCTTTTCATATGGCAACACCAATGACAATAAAGCTGACAACATAAAGCAGAGTAAGGAGACTTCAAAGCTACATAAAAATTCAATTGTTTTCGCTTAATAAAGACATTTTCAAAAAGTTGAGCATCTGATTCAAATCGCATGTCCAAAATTTTAATGTAACCCAACAATGACTTAGTTGTCATTGGTAAAAGAAAACATGAACCAGGAGTAGCCACAAGAAAACTAACACTTATTTATGACCTGGGATCATCATAGTCCTGGAGTTTGATCTGTTTGCTGTTTAATATTCTTATTCTGAGTTCATGTTTAGGTTTGCTGTTGTAAGTATTTTACGTTTTGGAGTGTTTCAAGTTTTCTGTGAATACTCAGTATTTCGTTTTTCTCCGTGCCTGTTCAACCTTCTCATGTTTGTTCTTTGTGGTTTCCTTGGTTCAGATGGATATAAAAATGAGATACATTTTTAACAAACAAACCATACATTCTAACAAAAACTAACAAAAACGATAGCTACCCGTAGCTGCATGAGGATGAAATTTTTAGCATTTTTTAAATGTTCACATATTTAAAGTGTGTGAAATGTGTGAAATTCCCAATGTTTAGAGACACGATTAAGGATGCTGAGGACAATTTCTGGATTAGAGTTTCAAATTCAGGGTAAGAGGGCAGATGATTGTGTTTGGATTGCTCACTGCTGGAAATCCTATCAAAATGCTGAAACACAGTTTTCCTCAATAGCCGAATCAGCATTAGTTTGCACTTTGTAGAGAGGTTGCTACATGGACAGTTGAGATGGGATTAATCATGAAGGATGGGACGGTGAAAATACAGGCATCAAAAGGGGAGATCAATTTCTGAAACTATGGGTTTAAATAGCCTGCAAATTTCCTAACAGACGTATTTGGAAGTAAACAGCAGCAACTAGACAGTGTGCAACTTAAACTTCAAATACTACCTTCGTGGTTGTGTGTCTATAAATGTCTGCCCTGCATACTGTTTGTTCTCTTTTCAGTGTGTGATGCTTCCTTTCTCTTTGTTTGCCGCCTCTCGGCTATTTAAAGATCCAAAGAACATCAAGAGAGGGGGCTTCACACAGATCTGAGTGGTCATCATCAGACAAACACTAGCTTGAAAAAAAGTATTTCAAGTCAACATTTTTTCCGTGTGTCTTTGCTAATAAACCTGTGTGTGTTTTATACACACTGACAGTGTAGAGGAGGTTTAGTCACTGTGTGCCTTCAGTGGACGTTTGCAACTAAGAAAACCACAGATGGAAAAAAAATGACATCAGTTTTCTGTGGTACAAATGTGATACATTCGCTTCAGTTTAGTAAACATCTTCCCACAATGAAAAGGAAACAAAGGTTAAAATGAATCAGTAAAATGGATCAAAATATAATCTCAGCATTAAAACAGAGAAAATAATGATTTGGTGTATCTACAGTAAAGAAAAATGAGAATTAAAGATGTATATAGAGTTAAATAACTGACAAAAAAGAAAAATATCGACTGATAAGATGCAAGAAGGCAGCATGGACATACCACAGCTGAATCTACTACAAATGTCAGACGAGTTTGAATCTCAGTGAGCTCAACCTCAAGGTCACAGGTCAGGTTTCCTGAAAATGTGGTGAATATGATCATTTCAGAATAGTCTAGACTAGACTAGAATAGCCCTTTATTATCAGTGCAAATTATGGGTGCTCCACACCAACTGCACAGGAATAAAATTTAATGGTAAGAGAGCAGGAACAAATGACAAACAAGAGAAAAGTATACAATCAAGAGGAATATGTACAAAACATTTGTAAAGCACACATTGGAGAACAAAGTGGTTGGAAATAGTGCAAAGGACTTGGTCTGAAAGAGTCCATGTGTGCGTGACCTGAGTGATGAGGGTTACTCAGACCATGGCTCAGGGGAAGAAGCTGTTTTTGAATTTGGAGGTGTGGGACCTGATTCACCTGAGGCACCAACTAGAGACAGGAGGATCCTGCGATGGCCTTCAGGGGTGGCAGAGAGCAGGTATTGATTTTTGGGTGGTGTTAATTTACCTCTGTGTAACTTTCCTGTTCTCAGTTGTAGTCCCTGAGTACCAAACACCCAATCAGTAGGAGAGCACGGTCTCCACTGAGAAGGCCAGTAGCAGCTTCTGGTCCAGATTATTCTTCCTCAGGACACGGGGGAAGTGCAGCTACTGTTGGGCCTTATTTACCAAGTGTTGTGGGTGCAGGTCAGATCAGCAGAGATGCAGGTGCCTAAAAACCTGAAGGCGGCGACAGATTCCACCTGTTCAATCGCACAAGTGCTGCTGATTCGCTGAGGAAGAATAAAGTAGTCATGGTAAACCAAACGCATGACCAGTTTAAGATGACATAGCACCAAGATGTTGCTATGTCACCCAAGAATACCCTGATTCTCCATTTTTGCATTAAAAATGTGGACTTTATACTACATACCAGTTTTAAATTGTGTTGATAGGCCATGTAAAACCAGAGTTATAATTAAAAAACATATACGCGATGTTTTTTCCTGAATACTATCACTGTTTTTATATTTACTGCGGGAAGAAACTGCAAAAACAGCGTTTTCTAAGGAAAACACTTGTGAGCAAAAACAAAAACCAACAAAACCCCCCACCCTTGCCTATTGGTGGAAAAATGTACCATGTCAACAAATCAAAAAATGATATGGCAACATGGCATTTGGTTGTTTAGGAAGACGGGGAAGTTTTAGGAGTGATGGCAGAGAGAATGCTGTCTCCAGGTGGAAAACAGGAGGATTGATACACATCCTCTGCTGAGCTCGGTAGGTGAGCGGTAGCGGCTGGGGGGTGAAGATGAAGTATGTTGAGGAGGAAATCCTGTTCGAGTGTGAAATGAGCTCAGTAGCCAGGGGAGACCAGAAACCAGTTGCTGTAGCCGGGTCTCTACAGCGCAGTGAGACTCCCTCTCCGAATGATTCTGCCACAGATCGTTTTTAGTTTTTCCACCGAATAAATAATGTACTCTTGGAGCTCCTCAGACGGGGTGAATGCTGCTGGGTCCGTATTGTGACTGGTCCATACTGTCACGGCAGCGGCAGCAGACGTGTGAAAATTATGAATGATGACCCAAACGCAGCCACTGGCTTAGATGCGAAGAGTGAGCTTTATGTGGTGAAAATATAGACTAGATATATAGGCAAGAACATACTGAGGTTACACAGACGGACCAGTCACGAGCAAGGGAAAACACTATAGCTGTGTCCCAAAGCGTAGGCTGCATCCTCGAGGCCGCATTTGTAGACTGATTACATCACAGTGACGCGACGAAAGCTGTCCCAATTCGTAGACTCCTCCGAATCCGGACGACAAATGCGCCCTCCTTTTCCCCAGATTTGAAGGATGGGTTGGGTGTATCCTTCGTGGCCCACCATATCCCAGAATTCATAGCGCGGCCCAGCCAATTCCAGTTTCCAGCTTCATCGTTTTCAGACCTCCGCAGTCTTTCGCCACTCAGGTTAAACGTGATATAGAAGTCACTCAGATAACTTAAAAATGTTATTGTTTGACTTTTTTCAGTGTTTTATTTGTTCCTAAGTAAATCGGTTTGGCTGAGATTAAAGTTATTAGATTAGATTAAATAAAACTTTATTAATCCCTCGGGAGGGTTCCTCCGGGGTTTTCACACAGCTGAATAAACGTCAAACAGAGAACTGATTAAACAGAAGTGTGAGATGGTCGAGAATTTACGGCAGTGTCCTGTTATATTTTAGATAGCAAGGAGCAGATGGCTGAGTTAACTTCACCAAGACAGTGGCGACGCAAATCTGAAGGCTAGACCGTCCAATTTCACAGCCTCGCATTTCCGGCCTTCTCGGTCTTCGAAGGACCCAGCCCACGTAGACGGCAAAGGTCGGGTCCTCCGAAGGATGCGGCCTGGGTATATAAGTACAAAGGGAAACGAGGAAACTGGACACAGGAGGGAGACACAGCTGAACCTAATGAGCACGACTAGACACAAAGCTGAATGCACTGACACAAGACACAGATCTTCACAATAAAACAGGAAACTCAACACACATGTAAAGACACAAACTCAGAGACACGGGCTTTATACAGAGACTAACTCCAGAACAGAGGGAGTACAGAACCAAAACCTAACAACTAGCAAATATTAAACCAATACATAACCAGAACAAACAAGAACATAGGATAATATTAATAACACAAAACCCTCAGTCAACAGATTTAGGACCATGACATTAAGATATTTATTAAAAGAGACTGTAGTTGGTTCTTTATTATTAAACTTGTCTAACTGTATAAATTTGGCTTTAGCATGAGCTTATTTTTAATAGACAAATATTTCTATTAACATATTTAACTAATTTAAGTATTAATATAGGAAAACATGCATAGCTGAGTATCAGAGAGAAAATGTTCGACTTTGAATGACATCACAGAAACACACAGGTTTGGACCAACCAGAGGGCTGTTTATTTCTTCAGTTTTTATTTTAACTTAAAAAATATAAAAAATATTTTATTCAGCATAATTTGCATCTGAAGATAATATTGACACCTATGCATGAATACATTTGCATGAACTGGAGATGGCATCCTTTCCCCATGAGGTCTTAAATCTGGTCAAATTGCATGATATACTTGCATAAACCAACGAATCTACGGATGCAACATTGGAACATGTCAACAAATCTAACCAGTAGAAAACCAGTTAACCTGGAACACTGGCATGAGTGGAGCTTTCTTTAAAGCGTTCTTTGTTGGACTCGAATAAACTCTCATCTAATGTAAGAAGTACACGTTTTTAATGACACTTGAGCCCAGAATTAACTGGCACAATCTTAGCTTACATCCAGCTGTTGTTGCTTAGTCACGTAGGTTTAAGTGAGATAAAAGAAAGATATTACAGCAAAAAAAAATTAGGAACTACGATTAGCATGTGTGATGTTTTGTTTTACACTCTGTGTCATGTTTCCTGTTTGTCAAATGTGTCTGCGGCTCTTACTGTTGGCTGTGTGATGAATTGTTATAGCTGTTATAATCAACAAATAAGGGAACCTAAATTTTCTTGTAGCCACACAAACCTGCACTTTGGCATTTTGTTACCATTTATTTTATGTATTTGTGTATTTCCTCTGTGGTGAAGCTTCTCAACACAAAAAATGAAAACTGGATGTCTGTGAATCAAGTGTCTCAAGGCAAAGAAATGTGCTTCTATAGCCAAGCCAATCACCTGATGCATTTTCAATGAACGGTTTATGTATTACAAGATTATTTATACATAGACACATGACAACATGCTGAAACTGAGACAGTAACCATGGCATTAAAACAAAAGCAAAGCTCTATCAGAAATAAACAGGAAATAAAAGGGGAACCCCTGAACACAGAGACAAAGACTCACACAGAAGAGATTAAACCACTGAAATTGTTTAAATAATTTGAGCACAAAACTAATTCACCCAATCACACACATTTATACAGTGCCTTTATCTATCCTAAGTGTTTTCTGACATTCTTGCACACACACACACACACACACACACACACACACACACACACACACACACACACACACACACACACACACGCACACACACCTGGGGGTCAAGTAGAGTTTATTGCCCAAGGATAATTTGATGCTAAATGACACGAGAACAATAAACCAAAATGCAAAGAAGACTAACTCCATGAACACTAACTAGAACATGTTTCATCATTTCATACAGGAATAAATATTGAGCTCATCAGGAATCCAAACACAGCCTATTAATGCCAAACTGAAACTACAAATCTAAGATTCCAAGAACACACACACACACACACACACACACACACACACACACACACACACACACACACACACACACACAGATCATCACAAAACATTTACAGTAAAGGTGGTAAAATATTCTCATTTAGTGAATCTTTGAAAAATAGGCTGTGTTTTTTTCATATGATCTTTTTTCATTTTTCTCTGATCTGTTCTTTTTAAACCAAGAAAATCTGATGCTGCTGTTTTTGTGTTTGTAATGTGAAAAAGGCTGCAACGTGGAGCAAAGTGCAATTATTTCTTCATTAGTAAACCATCCACTGACATTAAGATCTTGTAGAAAAGGGTGGAGTATAATGCCCTCTTCTTGCAAGGAAGTTGTGAAACTTCACTTTCACACTCACTGATAGGCACACAGCAGCACAATGTCTGAAGCTGAAGTCGTGTACTCTGATGTGAAGTTCACGCGAGGAAAGGTGGGCGCTAATGGTGAGTCTTATCTGTGTAAATGTACAAATGGAAAGATTTTGATGTGTTAGGTTTGAGTGTGATGTGAATATTGCTTGTTTTCATGTTTTTTAAAAATTGAAAATGTGTTCTTTGGTCACACAGAGTTTTGCCCTTGCACACAAAACATGAGACAGAATCAGTTTTAAAAAAAAAAACAGTAACAGAAAGTATAAAACAGAACATTTGATTTCCTCCAAAATTTATGTCATGAAATAAAAAAAAAGATGCACAAAATATGTACAACAATAGCCACCCTCAGCATTTACAGTAATACTGGCAAACCATGTGTATTTTCTCTTTAAAAGCATCACAACCTTAAGACTAAAAATATCCCAGTGATGAATATAAGAGAAACATTTAAGATCAGAGCAAGCTTACAGCAGCTTCAGAAAAATGAATGTGGCAAAGTGAGTGAAGTAAAATTAACAACGGGTATTTTTTCAAATTTATAAAGAGCCAAAGTTAGAGTTAGTCAGAATTAGGAAGTGGCTCTGATGGAGTGACAGATTATTTAAATGAGAGAGTGTGAGTGAGTGTGTGAGTATATCTTTGATCATATCTATTTCATACTGGGCATGTGTGTCGCTTAAAAGAAAGTGTAGTGCTGACGTTACGGTTGTGTGGAGGAGCAATTATTAGCTGAAAGATGTTTTGTATCTTCTTCTGCATCAGGAGACCTCAGCTGGCTGATTCTGAACAGGCACATTTAGAACAGACACTGTAGTAATTTACATAAACCTGTTCTTTGTATTTCAGTTCCTCTTCACTGCCTACTTAAAAAAAAAGCAGAAGTGGTAATTCAGTTACTAATGTTTAATCTACATTAATAATTGTGACTATGACAGTGTAGTCAGGCTATAACTCCTCTGAATACTTTATTAATGATTGGATACAACGATTGGAAAGCTACTTAGGCTTAAAAATACACCAAGGAAAGAGAAATGGCTTGACGGGAGGCAAGGACAGACGGTAGCCTAGTAAGGAATTCAAACCCAAGGTGGTGTACAGTAAAGCGAGTTGTGAAAGGGAGGTGACACTGTTACTGGCTATCTTCCTGTAAGCCTACGGCCCAAAATGGCATCCGTAAAAGAAGGTAGTAAGCACTGATTTTGACCAGTAAGAAACCAACATGCTCACACTGCAGTGAGGTACACAAGATTTATTTTTCTTCTCCTCCAAGTCAGACTACTGGCTGAAGACATAACTCCAGACTGGAATCCAAGGACCAAAGCCATCGCGGTCAGGGTTGTCAGCCTGGTTACAAACAGGGAAAGGTGGTCACTCGGAAGAACAAGTAGCCAAAAACACATCAATCCTGCATCTTCCTGAGAAATTCTTTCCACCCCCCTTTTCAGGCCTGGCTTTGTTCGAGGGTGGGTCTCTACACCAGATCTTGGGGCTTCTACTCTTGAGCTGAAACTTCTCTAAATCTTGGCCAGTTTCCTTTCCATGGGCACAGAGAGCCTCCAATCCAGTGTTTTTATCCCAGCAGATCCACACGAATCCTAATTAAAACGAGTCCTCCCCCCCAGCATCATCAGATTATTTTAAAAGCAAAACCAGGTCAGGTAATAAAAAATCATTTCCTTTAAAATGTGCACTTTTCATCCTAGAGTCTCCAAGGTCAACTGGCTTCCCTGCTGCAACAGTGTCCTACTAAAAAAACACCCCCCCCCCCCCATTTCCTCTCCTCTCCTCTCCTCTTTATAGAGAAGAGCTCTAATCCTTCCCAATCAACTGCTCCCTGTACTCAACTCCAAATAGCTGGCAGTCGGACTAGAGTAGAATCTCCCCTCCCACATGGGTGTGGCCCACACCTCACACAAGACACAAAAAACACCAAAGCATGTGATTAGTAAAAAAAAAATCAAAAATAATGCCAACCCAAACGTATAGTAGAGGATTCTCTCCATTCTTTTCCAACATGCTATACTCTGCAACATATACATCACAAATAAAAGCACTAAAAATGTATTCCAGGCATAAAATGATTTAAGTATGTATATTAATCCACACACACACACACACACACACACACACACACACACACACACACACACACATTGAAAATCACACATTAAAAGAGAACCCACAAACGAAAAGGTCTGTCAGAAACGTTATGGTCATTCTCTCCATATAAGCACACAGGTGTTAATGCTGCACATGGCCCGCAGTGCTGCGATCCCAGCCACCATCAATGAGTCGGAGGCTGGAGAAGCATTGCACCAGCCCACATCTCCATATGTCCAAACCATCTCAGCCTCGCATCTCCAACTTTGTCTCTGAACCACTCGACCTGATCTGCACTTCTTCATCACCACCTCCAGCTCTGCCTCCTGCCTTTTTGTCAGTACTATCATCTCCAAATTATACATCATAGCAGGACTCATGTCAGTCTTGCTATTATATTTTTGTGTCACACATCGCCACTGACACTCATCTCTAGTTACTCCACCCTTCCTCTTCTTCACCTCTCTAATGCACTGTCTGTTGCTTTGGAAGGTTAATCCCAGGTGTTTAAACTCATCTACCATCACTAGCTCTGCTCTTTAAAACTTCATCCTGTCCAGTCTTATTAAAGGTGTTTATAAAAGGTGTTTCTTTCCCTCTTTCTTTCTCCCCTTGCTTTTCCCCAGTCAAGTCTGTCCCGTATTTAGCAAGTGAAAATAAAATAAAATAAACAATAAAAGATGAATCAAATAGACCATTATGGCAAGGCTGGGATGGTCCATTTGGTAAAGTAAATCCGTTGGGCATCTTTCTTCGCTTTTAGACAATAATTCTGATGGCAAAAGAGCCAAACGGGACAGGCAAAAGAAAAAAAAATACACACATTATTACTTATTACAAAGCCTTTCCAGCATGAATAGTGGAGTAACAAAGTGCGGTGAGAAGCTGGGTTACCTCAGGCAGAAGAAAAAAAAAAAGTGTTTATAAAAACAAAATAAAATGACAAAAACATACTAAAAGTCCCTCGTGTGTTACTGAGGTAGGTTTACCTTAACACCTAAAATCTAGCTCAATAAAATTCTGAAACACATATACACCACATCTCACATCTATATTGTGTTCCCTTTTCTCACTATTCAGAGGGTCCTCAACAAGCTGTGGTGAGCAAAAAGTCAAAGGTCACCTCAGAGAGAGTGATCCTGGTGGTTCTCAGTGTTCTCCTGTCAGCTGCTCTCATTGCGCTGTGTTTTACCAGTGAGTTAATATTAGAATTTAATAAGACTCAAATTAACATTAATTATTTTCAGCAATGTTAAGAAAAATGATGCTTCGGTTTAATGTTTTCCTCAAACTGCTGTTTTTACATTTAATTTTTTTTCAATGTAAATAAAAAGTGACTGAGTGATGTATTTGTTTATTTGTTTGGTTTTAATATCTTTTAATCAGCATTTGAAATCATAAAAACTAACAAAGAGCTCAAAAATCTGGAAGATCACAAAATGAAGTGTGAACGTAATTTCACAGGTAAGAATATTTAACATGCACTTTGATATTTGGTCAGACATTCCTGGTGAATGACTGATGAAAGTTGATTTTTTAAATTCTTTATTCTAACAGAGACTCTCTCTAAGATAAAATCATGCAGCACGGTGCAGCCGACCTGTCCAGGACCTAAAGTAATAGGTAAGTTACAGATTTTGTCTTTGAGACACTAACCTCAAGCTAAGTTCACACAAACATGAACAGTGATTTCTTCCACCTGACTGAAGTCGTTGCTGTAATCTCTTCAAAGATGATCCTTGTTATAAATGTGAAGAAGGCTGGGAGCAACATGGAGGAAAGTGCTATTACTTCTCCAGCAGTAATTCATCCTGGAATGAGAGCAGAGTTGAGTGTAGAGCTAAAGGAGGAGACCTGGTTAAGATAGACAGCAGGGAGGAGCAGGTATGAAACACTGCTGCAGGTTCATGTTCTCACATGTTTTATTACATCTTTATGTTTCACCTTCTCAGCACAGAAAAGTCTAACAAAGTCATTTTCTTCATCTTTTCCTGATCAGACATTCTTGCAGAGAAGACTGAGAGATGTAATGACTGAAGATGAGGACAAGTTCTGGATCGGACTGACAGACTCAGCAGTAGAGGACAGATGGTTGTGGGTGGACGGATCACCACTGGATCAAAGGTTTGATTGTTGTAAAAATATTTTTTTTCATATCCAGAATTAAAGTTACCAGTTTTTACTGAACTAATTATTTTTGTTCTTCATCGCTTAGTTTGAAGTGGCATAGAGCCAGACAATTGGAATGGGACAGATGATGAACAACCTGATGGAGAGGACTGTGCGAGGATGGGAGAAAAAGGCAGCACTGATGATCTGGAGTGTTGGTTTGATGCATTTTGCTCAAAGCCTCACAGAAGTATTTGTGAGAAAGCAGGAGTAAAAGGACAGTTTAGAAAAGTATGTGACTGAAATTCACATATGAAACACCAGAATGGAGTGATGCAATTTTCAAAAGTAATGTCACAAACAGGAAAAAGGGAACACAATGAAATAAGCGTGAGTAATAGTTTGTATTTGATATTTTTCCTTAGTGATGTGATTATGATGTGCAACATGTGTGGCCACCTGTGAAATTTATTAGAGTCCTTTCAATAATAAATCACACTTTTTAACCAATTAAATAATTACAAAGTATTTTGTATACAAAATCATTAAAAAAAATCATACCTTTAAATTATTTATTCTCACTTTTAAAGGAGGAAGAAAGAGTAATGCACTAAAACAAACAAACAAACAAACAAACAAACAAAGATCCTGTGTTTCTCACAGTGTGAGAAGGTTTTTTTAAGTGTTATAAATAAAAACTCTTTTCTGAACTCTCACATCTGTACCTCTTGAAAAATGTTTCCTGACTTTAAACATGCAAAATCAAACAGAGGGTCAAAGGTCACCTCTGACAGCATGGCTGGCTCTGTGTCGTCCGGTCAGGTACCCCGCCTCTCGCCCTATGACAGCTGGGATAGGCTCCTCTTTTTTTTTTTCTTTTATTGTCCAGTTTTGGTGAGTCTGTGCAGAATGTAGTCTCGGTGTCTTGTTCTTACCTGACAGGTGTGGCCCCCAGTGTGATGCCCTGTTGCTGTAGCCCATTTGCTTCAAGGTCAGCTGTGTTGTGCTTTCAGAGATGCTCTTCTGTATAGCTTGTTTGCAATGAATGGTTGAGTGAGTTATTTTTGCCTTCCTATCATCTCAAAGTTGTCTGGCCATTCTTCTCTAACCTCTGACATCAAAAAAGTATTTTCACCCAGCGAACTCAGAACATTCCCTGTAAACCCTGGAGAAAGCTGAGTGGGAAAATCCCAGTACATCAAATAATCACACCACCCTGTCTGACATCAACAACCATGTCACATTGTGGCTGATTACTACAACAACAACAACAACAACCAACTTTATTTATATAGCACTTTTAAAAACCAGTGGTATACCAAAGTGCTTAACATACAAGAGGGTCAGATATAAGTAATAGAGACAGATGAAGGGCCATGGCAAGTGCCAAACATGCTCGCAGGTTGATGGCATTAAAAACACAGAAACAAAAGAAATGCAAATAAATGCATAATAGAACAATATGTGTAAAGGATAAAAAAAAGTCAAGAAAATTTTAAAATTAATCAAAAGTAGTTAAGAATAGAGCAAAAATTAGATATTAGGATTACTGTCATGAGTAGTGGAACAGATATACCTATTAAAGTGATTGCTGAATGTATGTCCTGTGACTTTACTGAACTATACAGTAGATGGTGCTATGTTCTCACATTCTGTATATTTTTTCTGACGCATCACTAGTATCATTTTCTCTTTCTTTTAAAATGTGTTTGAAAAAAAAGATTATATTGAAAAAATGAAATCCAAAATGTATAGATACAACATTTCAGGAGAATTTTTTCTGTGATTTTGTTCATTTTGTTCAGCTGATGTCAGAAAATCTGTTTTATAGTCAGATTTTTATTGAGCAGTTGTTCATGTTATTTTGGCCACATTACACACTTTTCTGAAGTCTCACATCTTTATCTCAGATCTACACTATTGATGTCTTAATTATTTTTACTAATGTTTTTCTGCACAAACAGACTTTCTAGAGGAAGGTTATTGACGGTGTGGTTTGAGAATCTATTTCAATAATAATATGAGAGATACTGCGTATGTAAAAAATGGAATAAAAGTCTACAGTTAAAATACCTCAGTGCTATTAATGAGAAGAAGTGAACAACATCAAGGAAAATGCTGTCATTTATTCACCAGTGAATGATTGTGGGAGGAGAGCAAAGATGAATGTAGAGCTAAAGGATTAGATTGGACAATTTAATTTAAAAAAGATCCACTGAGGGTCCTGGGCTTTCTGTATTGTTAACAAATAAGCATTCTCAAATATTCTCATTCATCAGCAGTGTTGGTCAAGTTACTTGAAAAAAGTAATCAGTAACTAATTATTGATTACTTCCCCCAAAAAGTAATCCCGTTACTTTACTGATTACTTATTTTCAAAAGTAATTAATTACTTAGTTACTTTAAAAAACATGATTTACAACCTGGATAGGTAATAAAGCGATAGATCTTTCAGCCCAATTCTACTTTTTCTGCATAATCCATCATACAAAATGTAATCAAATGGAAAAGTCTCTTTTTTAAAACTTGTTTTATTAGTTTTAATCTTTTAACTTTATGCATCAAGCAAAAATTAAATTATATATAACATTCTCTGACTGGAAGAGATTTGTTTAACATTTAAAGCTATTTTCTGCACATTCCGGCACATAAAATAAAATAGGTTTTTGTGTTTACACTCACTCTTTCAAATAAATGCAAGTGAAACACAGGAGAAAATAAATAAAATCAAAGACTCAGCGGTCCTGTTGCTCTATTTTCACCTGCATAGCAGGAGTGGGGCAGGCGGATGTTTGCCCTGGTGCAGGTGTGCCGCAGCGGTCAGTGGAAGAATCCGCGAGTTTCTCTGTGAATTTCTCATTCCGTGGTAGCGTACTCGGTGCTTGCTCGGAAGTTTAGGGTTTTTTTTCGTTGTAAAAATAAGTTTTCTAGGCACGGGGACTACTTGTCTGTGGAGGAGACCTTAATATTACATTAAAACCACATCTGGACGCATCGGGGATGAGAATATCTCAATCACAAAAACTAACTAGAAAACTGAACCTTCTGATAGAGGAGATGGGATTGGTGGATACTTGGAGGCATTTCAACTCAACAGCAAGGAACTATACTTACTATTCATCTCCACATGCAACCTATTCGAGAATCGACTACTTCCTCACTTTTGGTACTGATATGAACAGAATACAAGAGTGTCATATTGGGTCAATGGACGTTTCTGACCACTGCCCTCTATATTTATCCTTAAATCCTACTCAAAGGAGAAAAATAACCAACTGGAAATTAAACTCTAGTATATTGAATGAACGGACATGTGAACAGTTGACAAAAGACATTGCTGAATACCTGGAATTCAATGATAAAGATGAGTTACCCCCTCCGATTTTGTGGGATGCGTGCAAAGCAGTGATGAGAGGAAAAGTTATTGCTATAACCTCTAATATTAAAAAATCCAAAGTTGCAAGATTCCAGAAGCTGCAGTCGGAATTATTACAATTAGAGGCCACACACAAAAACACTATTGATTCTAAGACAAAATTAGAAATGGCAAAGAAGAGAAATCTAATTGATGAGATATACACCCAAGACGTCCAAACGAAACTAATGTTGACCAAACAAAGATATTATGAGGGGGGAGCTAAATATATGAAACAATTGGCATATAGATTAAGGAAGCAACAAGCAGACAGAACAATATACAGGATAAGGGATCTGGAAACCAAAATGGAAATGCAGGATATAGAGGAAATTAAGGATTGCTTTAAGAGATACTATGAAAAATTATATTTACAACCACCCACAAACAATGACGATCAAATGGAGAGTTTGCTTGACATGTTACACCTCCCTAAACTTACAGTAGAAGAAAACAAATCGTTAGTGAAGCAAATTACAAGGGAAGAACTTCACTTGGCGATTGGTAAACTCAAGGCAAACAAATCTCCAGGTATAGATGGTTTTACTGCGGAGTGGTACCAGAAATTAAGGGAACCTTTGACACCGGTCTTACTTAAAACATTTAATTGGGTCCTTAAGAAGGGAGAAGCACCCTCCTCATGGAAACAAGCCATAATTTCTATTATACCTAAAGATGGTAAAGACAAATTAGAATGTTCCAATTATAGGCCAATAAGTGTATTAAATGTAGATTACAAATTGTTTACGTCAATCATAGCATGGAGACTTGAAGGGATCATCCCAAGGATAATAAATCTAGATCAAACTGGATTTGTTAGGTCGCGCCAAACCCATGATAGTGTTAAGAGAACTCTGCAAATTATTAGACATATTAATTTAAATAAAATACCAGCTATATTATTGAGTCTAGATGCTGAAAAAGCTTTCGACTCTGTGAGATGGGAATTTTTATTCCAAGTAATGCTTAAATTTGGGTTTAATGGGTCCATCATTACAATATTGAGGGCTTTCTATAATAGTCCAACTGCAAAAATAAAGATCAACAGTGAACTTTCAGATGCTTTTAAGCTTGAAAGGTCCACAAGACAGGGATGCCCACTGAGTCCACTCTTATTTGCCATTTTTATAGAGCCGTTGGCTCAAAGGATTAGGCAGAATGATAAAATAAAAGGGATTAAAATTGCTGGAAGTGAGCAGAAATTGGCCTTGTTCGCAGATGATGTTTTGGTTTACTTATCAAAACCTACTGAATCATTTATGGAGCTTATGTCAGTGTTAAAGGAGTATGGGTCCTACTCGGGATATAAATTGAATATACAAAAAACACAAGTTCTTAGTAGCTTTTATAGCCCCTCCACCCCAAAATTTGCTCAGCAAATACAAACTAGGCTGGGACAAAAAAACTATCAAATATTTGGGCATTAACTTATCAATGGATATAACCAGTTTGGAAGAAATCAACTACTCCCCACTTAAAAAGATATCATCGTAGATATTAGCAGATGGTCATTAACCCCTTATCTAAGCATCTCTTCTAGAGTAGACACCATATAAATGAAAATGCTCCCAAAATATTGTACTTATTCCAGTCTATTTCTATAGAAAACCCTGATAGATACTTCATATATGGGCGGGTAAAAAGCCAAGAGTTAAGTTTAAAACACTTCAGCTTCCCAAGGATAAAGGAGGACTAGGCCTCCCTTGCCTACATGACTATTATAGGGCAACTCAAATAAGAAATCTGGTGGGCTGGTGTAAACCTGGATACTGTTCAAGATGGAAGGAAGTGGAATTTTCCTTGGGTGGTAACTTCCCTGTCGTGGCACTGATAGGAGATCCCTCAGAGTTAAAAAAATTATTTCCAAATTATATCGTTCACTGACCAATCTAAGGGGTCATGATACAAGATATGTTAAAGCAAGATGGTAAACAGAGGGTAATCTATCCCTAACAGGAGAGGAATGGGATGGGATTTGTAGGCAGCAGTGGTCGGTAACAAGCTCCCCCTTGTGGAGGGAATTCAGTTGGAAGAATGTAATTTGTTATTTTAATACCCCGGCTCAAAAATCCAATTATTCTCATAACATAACATGCTGGAGGCAGTGTGGACATGCAGCAGCAAATCATTTCCACATTTTTTGGGAATGTCCTCTTGTGGTTCCATTTTTGAAGGAAATACATAAGGTCCTGGAAACAATCTTCCAAAAGAAAATACAATTTTATTTTGCAGTAATGTACCTAGGTAACTTAATTCTTAATCTATGCAAACTGGATAAATACTTGTTAAGTGTGCTGCTGGTAGCTGCCAAAAAGGCCATAACCCGCCATTGGCTTAAAGAGGATACTCCTACTATAAATGAGTGGATTGATGTGATATATACTATTTTTGTTATGGAAAGAACAACTTTTAGGCTAAAGTTGCAGGCGGACTCACTTGTTTGTTAGGTTTTTTTTTTGTTTGTTTTGTTTTGTTTTTATTTTGTTTTGTTTTTGTCCGTTTGTTCTTTTTTTTGTTGTTTTGTTTTGTTTTGTTTTTTGTTTTTTATTTTATTTTTCCCCCCTCCACTTAAGTTGTATTGTTGTTATAAATAAGAAAATAAGTTTTCTTCCCAAGCAGTGAACAGCGGATGCTAATGTTTTTGTCACTTTTTACAGAATCAAACTCAAAGTAAGGTCAGTACTTCCACGCGTTAAATGCTGCACGGTCATATGCTCTCCCGCACTAGCTATATTATCCATTGTTGATCTGCACACAGCTGTTGCCACGAATGTCGCACTCGCTTACGTCATTGTCATGAAACACTCTCGCAAAAAAAATCACGGTTTTAGTAACGCAGTAACGCAGCGTGCTTACGGGAAAGTAACAGTAATCTAATTACCTTTTTTGCAATAGTAATCCCTTACTTTACTCGTTACTTGAAAAAAATAATCGGATTACAGTAACGCGTTACTGCCCATCTCTGTTCATCAGCATGCATGCATGCCATGATTTCTTGTGTTTGCATTTAAAACGGTCCACTTTTTTGACTGACTGTAGTTTATAAAAGTCAACACAACACAGGAAGGATTTACAGATTTATTTTTGATCTTCTTTGTTTGTCTGACTGAAGATTGGAGTCAGAGTGTAACAAGTTGTCTTTTCTGTCTGACACCAGGCAGCTTTTGATTCTGATTGTTTAAATCTACATCTGTCACCAGTTCATGTCTGTTGGAGTCAAATTGTTGAATGTTGTCATTGTGTTTCTTAAATTTGTAAGTCTTGGTTCAAGCAGTAGGATCAAAGACATTCCTTTGTCTCTGACCACCTCTCCAGCCACTCTGGTGCTGGGGGAGGCTTTATTATAAGCACATCCTATCTGAAAGATCTGTTTCTTGTGTTGTAAGCTTCCTGCTTTTATGATCCTTTTGGTGAGCAGGAGGTCACACAAACGCACCCCCATGACACACACATTCACACACACACACGTTCTTGCACATGGATACACATGCATACACGTGCACACACATACACACATAGTGCCTTGTCTTTTAGAACCATAGGGGGGTTTTACGAGGGGAGGTGCTTGTGTTGTGTAAACTGTAACTGTCATGGGAATAAAAGGCTACGAGGAGGGCTGCTCTTTGAAGGAGTTGGGCTGGAGACAGGTGAGGAGCGTTAAGTGCCACAGCCTGGTTCTGACCATCCAGGATCTCCTAATAGACCGTAAGTTTGACTTTTTCTGCTTGACTGAGACATGGCAACAGCCCGATGACTTTTCGCAACTCAACGACTCCATCCCCCCGGGGTTTGTTTACACCTGCCAACCTCGCGAGTCCGGTCGTGGTGGTGGCCTCGCGGTAATTTATCGCGAGAACTGGAAAATCTCGCCACTGTCGGTCCCTACCTACAGCTCCTTTGAATCTGTTGTTTGTCAACTTTCAGGACCCACTCCAACTGTCATAGCTGTCATTTACCGCCCCCCAAAATTTAATTCTGTTTTTATAAGTGACTTTGCTGATCTGCTGACCAACCTAGCTACTGTTTCCCCTAATATAATATTGCTGGGTGACTTCAACGTCCACGTGGATAACTGTGATCATCCTCTTACCAAGGACCTTTTATCCTGCTTTGATAGCTTCAGCCTTAAACAATACATAAACTTCCCTACCCACACTAAGGGCCATACTTTGGACCTAGTCTGTTGTTCTGGACTTACCCCCTCCAACTGCACAGCTGACGAGCTGCTAATCTCGGATCATCTACTTCTCTCCTTTAATGTTCACATGACTTTCTCTATAATTAACAATCCTCGTATTATTTCTTTCCGGAATATCAAGAATATAAATCTTGATATCCTTTCTTCTGCTCTCTCTAGCTGCTTGTCTCCTAACAATTTGGCTATTCAAGACGATTTAGTATTTTATTATAATCATAGCCTTAGTAGTATTTTGAATTCTCTTGCTCCACAAAAAACCAGAACTGTACTCTTTTCTCACTCTGCACCCTGGTACACACCTGAACTCCGACTATTGAAAGCTAAAGGTCGACAGCTTGAACGTCTTTATAAGAAAACTGACCTTACTATTCATAAGGATATGTTTAATAACCATGTTCTGTTTTATCAGGAATGTATCAGTCAAACCAAATCTGCCTATTATTCTACCATTGTCTGTTCAAGTGAGAACTCCACCAAGACCCTATTCTTTTTATTCAACTCCTTTAACAGGCCACCTGATTCTCTGCCCGCTCATCTCTATTCATCTAACTTCTGCGACTCTCTAATGCTATTCTTCACTGACAAAATTCATAAAATACACCTAGATTTGGTCCCTAATGCCCAATGTAGCTCCTCTGTCTTAATTCCACCCCCTTCTCACTTCCTCTCTGTTTTCCAACTTCTGTCTTTAACTGATATTGCTGATCTCATCCACAAATCAAAGCCTTCTACCTGCCAGCTTGATCCTATCCCCACTGTCCTTGTCAAAGCCTGTCTACACCCTCTCCTTCCCCTCATATCTGCTATTATTCACTCTTCACTCACCACTGGAACTGTTCCTGCTTCTTTCAAAGTTGCTGCCATTACCCCAATCCTGAAAAAAACAGGTCTAGATCCCAACAACTTTAACAATTTTTGCCCTATCTCCAATCTACCATTCCTTTCAAAAATTCTTGAAAAAATTGTTGCTTCAAAAATCCATCTACATCTAACTGATAATAACCTTTACGAACAGTTCCAGTCTGGTTTCCGTCCTCTGCATAGCACCGAAACTGCTCTTATAAAAATAACAAACGATCTTCTTATGGCAGCTGATTCTGGTCTCCTCTCCATACTTATTCTCCTTGATCTGAGTGCAGCCTTTGACACCGTCTCTCATCCCATTCTTCTTAGCAGATTAGCTTCTATTGGTCTCTCTCATACTCCATTAGCCTGGTTTAAATCATACCTGTCTGACCGCACTCAGTTCATTCAGTTAAAATCCTTCACTTCTCAGCCTTCTCCTCTATCTACTGGGGTGCCCCAGGGACCTGTCCTCGGGCCCCTCCTTTTCATCATTTACCTTCTTCCACTCGGACACATTTTTCGTAAATATAACATTCAGTTTCACTGCTATGCCGATGACACCCAGCTTTACCTCTCTACCAAACCCGATTCTACTCTTCCTCCACCCTCCCTCACGCTCTGCTTAGCTGAACTCAATTCCTGGTTCTCCTCCAACTTCCTTAAACTCAACAGCAATAAATCAGAACTTCTCCTGGTCGGCACTAAACGATTACTATCCAGAATTAACGATTTCTCTCTCACTATCAATAACTCGTTGGTCCCTATCTCTCCCTCTGTGAAAAGCTTGGGTGTCATTCTCGATAGCACATTATCCTTTAATTCACATATCAATAATGTCACACGTGCAGCATATTTTCAACTCCGTAACATCAATCACATCCGCCCTTTCCTCACTCCTCATGCCACTGCCATTCTCGTCCATAATATTGTCATCTCTCGGATTGATTACTGTAATTCATTATTATTTGGTCTCACACAAAAATCTATTACCAAGCTCCAACGTGTCCAGAACTCTGCTGCCCGTATTATTACTAGGACTTCTTCTACCCACCACATCTCCCCAATCCTGAAGCAGCTACACTGGCTCCCGGTTAAATTTCGCATCCATTTTAAAATAATCCTTTATACATTTAAGGCTATTCATTCTCTCCCTCCACCATACCTCTCTGATTTAGTACAGATGAACCTCCCATCCCGGTGCCTCAGATCTTCATCTTCTCTTTCTCTCTCTGTTCCTTCCGCTCGTCTGATTACAATGGGGGGCAGGGCTTTTAGTTGCTCTGCCCCTCGACTTTGGAATTCCTTACCCCCTGACCTCAGAAATATTAGTTCATTCCCCCTTTTTAAGTCCACTCTCAAAACTCATCTGTTTAAAATTGCTTATGTCTAAACCTCTGTAACTTTTATCTGTTATTCTTATTACTGTGTATATTTCCAGTTTTGTGTTTTTATTCATTGTACAGTGTCCTTGGGTGCTTTGAAAGGCGCTATTTATAAATAAAATGTATTATTATTATTATTATTATTATTATTATTAAGCCTTTCCTCGCTAGCGAGTAAAAGACCAGTTGAAGATGTTCTGTCTTGTCTTGTCTTGACCCCGCTAGTTTCTAAACTAGCGGGGTCTGTGGAAGAGCAGACTCAACAATGTCCGTGATAAATAAATTAACTGCAATTTACTGACCTCTGGATTTAAGAGCTCAGATGTGTTTTATCAGTATTTCTGATCATGTTCAAAACATTCTTCACTTTCATGTCACACAGATCTGTGTTTTAGGATCATTTTTAGGACTCATGTACATCTCACCTTTGTTACTGAATCTGACTAAAACCAACTGTAGGCAACATTAAGATTAGTTAGAAACATAGAAAACTACAGATGGGATCAATTATTTCTAATATGAGACCTCAGCCTCCTCTTCCTTCTGACTTCCCCATGACTGAAATCACAATGGAAATCTTTGTGTGCACGGCAGGGATAAATGATTTTATATAACATATTCAGTGTGTGTACAGAAGTTTGCAACACAGAAATTACTGAAGAAAAAAACCAGTCCCTTCTGGTTGACGAGCAGTTCAACATTAGTAAGGTATTCCATATATAAGTAAGTGATGTAGTGGACTCAAATGCAGGACACAAGATTGTGGCTCAAGAAAGAACAAATGGAACAAAAAGCAGAAATCCAAAAACAAGGAGGGGAATCCACACTGGAAAATTACAGGAACTCTCAATGACAGAATAGGCTTCATATAACCAGGGGAGACACACATACAAGTGAAGACATTGAGGAAAACAGAAAGGAAGAGAAGAATATCAAACTAGAACTGAATACAAGAAATGACAAAGCCTTCAAAGTAAAACAAGAAAAAAAATCTTTTACAAAACAAAACAAGTACTGTCATGTTTTAAACATCAGTCAATCATGTGTATTAGTGAAATGTTTGTTATGAAAGATCTAGTGATTTTTTTCCTCAGCACAGAAAGGGAAGTGAATGACCAGAAGTTAAAAAAGTCAGATTCTGAAAAAGCGTGACTTTTTATAAGCCCTCCTCATTTTTCAATGTTGTCTGTTGTCAGTGATGCTGACAAAGCTGTAAAATGTCTGAATGTCTGCAGTACTTTGCTCTGGTGTGAACTTTACAAGAGGAGAGAGAAAGGTAAATGGAGACTGTAATCTTTTCTGTTTGTGTATCTATGAGAGAAAAGTTTTGTAAGAAAAATCTCTGCACATGTTTTTATTCTGTTTGCTGCATTTTAGATTAATGTGAATATAGTGAATTTTTAAACTTGCATTTTACCAGCAGCCATTAGTATTCACACCACACTGGTCTGCAATCTAGTTTTGTGTTTCTGTTGCAGAGGCTGTTACTCTGAAGCTAAAAACCTAAAGTGTGATTTGCCACAGCAGAGCTGCCTGGTAGGTAAAGAGCAGTAATTAGTAAACACGAGTATGAACTATGAGTCCAATCAGCATCTATTATGAGGCAAAAAGTCACAGGAAGAATTCTGTAACAAAAAGATGATCTCCAGTCATGCAGAGCTGTGTCTTTGAAACAAAACTTCAAACGGTTACCAAACCTTATTATAAACACAATGTGAATTTAATTGGATAAAAGTCTGAACTTTTTAAATGTCTCGTTCCCTCTCATGCCTTTCACTTTGTTGTGTTTGTTAATTTTTGAAAGAAATAAACTGAAGAGAAGATTTGCCTTTTTACTGTAGAGTTTTGAAAGGAGAAGCCAAAGTGAGGGAGTGGCTCAGGCATCTCTGAACAGGCATCTCCGAGAACGTTAGAGCACTTTTGCAAATATGTGATGTCTTGATAAATCGAGCAGACATTTGCAGTTTACACAGCAACATTCTCGCATGAAAATATCTTAAAACTTTATTTTGTGAACCCAGAAAGAGTAATATTTCAAACTCCGCCACTCTGTGTTCCTCCGCTACTGCCTCGTTTGAGTTTTGGACGAAATGGATTCTGGGATATTGCATTTCGTCATTTCGAGCTGATTGGAGACCAAAACAGCCAATCAGATTTTTTTGCATCCAAGTCTGTGATTGGCTGGTTTTGTGGCACAAATATAACGGTGTACAGAAAGAGTTGAGTGCGCACGGGCAGAAATGTTGAGAGCGCAAGCAACACATTGCGAGCAAGCGCAAATGCAAAAACTGAGCGAGAGGGGCTGCTATTTTGTGTGTGTGTGTGTGTGTGGATAATAGCAAACACTGAAATACATTTTTTTTGCACGCAGCAATGAATTTTGTTCACTCAAATTTAGCTTTTCTTCACTCAAAATAAATTTTTCCTCAAAATGCGACACTTGCACCTGCAAATGTTTTTTAAGTGCACTCAATTTTTTTTTTCTTTACATGCGCTCAGAATAGTGGCACAAAAATAACGCCATAGAAGTGCAGTGTCTATTTTGAGCTTGCTTATGAAGTTCTCAGTTAATATTTACCAACTTTTAGCTGAGTTGGTCTGTGAGTCATTTAGGAAAATCAGCAAATTATGCTATTTAGAGGAAGCGAAAACATTTACTTTGCTACTCACACTATTTTAATATAAATGAACACCAAATAAGACAAAAAGTAGCACAAAAAAAGTTGAGCTATATGACTGTGAAAGAAATAATTCAATTACTTTTCTTTATTTAAAATTGTGCCTGTTAGGCACTTGTCATCTTTTGTGATGTTAAAAAATGAGTTTGCATACAGCTAAATTGTTCATTACATTTGAGTTAAATATGTTTTCTCGCCAATAAATTTAAAAGGGAAAGGAAGATTTTTCTAGATAAGTAACAATATTTGATGACATCTAATAATAATAATAATAATAATAATAATAATGAGATTTAAGTCATATTTTTGGCAAAGTATTTGATAAGGTTAAAAAAAATGACCACAGCTTTGTTAAAACAGATTTACAACCATGTAAGAAGCTTCTCCATTTTTTGGGTTACCAGGTAACTAAAAGTAAATATGAACAGTGCCCTAAACCAACATAAAGCATGAGAAAATAAAGTTGTCATTAAAACTTATAGTGTGGATACAATTAACTTTAAAAAGACATTTTGGATTTCAGCACAAGTTTGTATCCCAGACCTGTAGATACTGTACCTTGATGTGTATGACTACGAGATCATCCACATTAAAATAAAGCATTTTAAGATTTAATAATGACTAAAATCAATTGAATAAAATATGTTTTTGTAAATTCATTTCCAGAGACTCACCGTGATTCAGAGACTGTTGGATTAAGTCTGAAGTCAGGATCTTGAAGTTTCAGCATGATGAGCCGTCCGCAGAGCTTCATAGAAGGTAAGAACATTAATGTGATGGTAAAACAACAGGAAGGTGACAGAGCTTCAGTCAGTGATCATTATCAGACTTTGAATTAAAGTTAACATGTTTGTGCTGGAATAGAAAAACATTATATGAATAATATTTAAAAATATGTTGGGCCCACATTCATTATTTAATCATATTAGATTATTTTAATCTTTTCATAAATCAGAAATGTAAAGATTTAAAAGTAATTGATGAAGAAAGAGTGTTTAAAAGTTTTGCAAAATGAAGATGTGAAGAGTATGTCTGTGAAGGATCTCAGTCATCAGGTCATCTTGGTCATGGTGGAGAGTCCCCATTTGACCCTAGAACTGAAGAAGCTTCTCGGATGAGAGGTGAAACGTCTTCAAGCAACTTAAAGAAGTCCAGACGCTTTTCTTTCCAAGCTCCTTAGACTAAGATGTGAAGAGCAAAAACAAAAACAGGAACTGACCAAAAGGATGTGTGACATGTTAACATGTTTTAACTCAAGTGTTTCCTGTGCAAAGCATCTTAATCATCTTTAATGTTACTCTATTGGCACTCAATACATTGTGCATTCTCTAAATGTTCATCAGGTAAAGCTCCTGACTCTCGTCATGCGAAATCAAACAGAGGGTCAAAGGTCACCGCACAGAGAGTGGCTCTTCTCTGTATCCCCCTGGCAGCTTGTCTTAGTTATTGTCTCTGTGAGTTTGTGTGGTTTTAATTTTGTTTCTTAACTCAAAATCAATGATCTGATTTTCTGTAAATTAAATGAGGAATAAAACATTTACAGTGAAGGTTTAAAAAACCTGATTGAAGTCGTTGCTGTAATCTCTTCAAAGATGATCCTTGTTATAAATGTGAAGAAGGCTGGGAGCAACATGGAGAAAAGTGCTATTACTTCTCCATCAGTAAATCATCCTGGAAACAGAGCAGAGATGAATGTAGAGCTAAAGGAGGAGACCTGGTTAAGATAGACAGCAGAGAGGAGCAGGTATGAAACACTGCTGCAGGTTCATGTTCTCACACGTTTGTTTTTTTTTTTTTTACAACATCTTTGTTTCACCTTCTCAGCACAGAAAAGTCTAACAAGGTAAAATTAATCATATTTTTCTGATCAGACTTTCCTGGAGGGAAGACTGAGAGATGTAATGACTGAAGCTGAGGACAAGTTCTGGCTTTGGGTGGATGGATCATCACTGGATCAAAGGTTTGATTGTTGTGAAAATATATTTTTTTCATATCCAGAATTAAAGTTACCGGTTTTTACTGAAACAATTTTTTCTGTTTTTCATCTCTTAGTTTGAAGTTTTGGAGTGGAAAAGAGCCAGACAATTGGAAAGGGCACAATTGTGAACAACCTGATGGAGAGAACTGTGCGAGGATGGGAGAAAAAGGTGGAGCGTATGATCTGAAGTGTTGGTTTGATGCATTTTGCTCCAAGCCTCACAGAAGTATTTGTGAGAAAGCAGAAACCCCGTAACTTGAAAGTCTAAGATTACATGTGACTGAAAATCACTGACACACCAGATGAAGTGATGTAATAATTTTTTTTACAAATAATGTCACAAACAGAAACAAAATGAACATAGTAAAACACAGAATATTTACTATTACTATAAAATCCTGCTGGCTTCAGCCGTATTATGACCTCATTGTGTTAAACCTCTTGTTTGTTTTGGTTTGATTTAGAAAGTTTGGTTTTACCAAGGATCTGAAACAAACAGGCAACAAAAATATTCCCTAAACTTCCTTTTAATAAAGGCAGACAACAACAACAAGCAAGTACTTGCTGCGCTCTAGTGGGAAACTGGCAACATTCATTCATTTGCACTTGACTACTGATCTTTTATGTGTTATATAGAGGGCACCATGGTGGGACACCATTGCCTCACTGAAAAAGGGTCCAGTGTTCAAATCCACCGTCTGGACCTTTCTGAGTGGATCCTCTCTCGATACTCTGGCTTCCTCCTACAGTCCAAAAACATGCAGTTAATGCAGTTAGGCTAATTGGGGATTCTAAAATTGCTCATAAGTGCCAATAGTTGTCTGGCGCTCTGTGACAGGCTAGTGACCTGTCCGGGGTGTACACTGCCTCTCACCCTTTGGTAGCTGGGACACACCTTATAGAGACAAGTGAATGGAAAATCTGTCAGGTAAACACATGACACACACCATAATGTAGGGTCACATTATGTAATGTAAATTTCTCTATTATATATAAGTTTTTCATGTGTAATTTTGTTACAGAATGATCTTGCTTTTAAGATTTTAAGTGTAATTTTGAGTGTAGTGCAATCCTAAGTTACACCACAAGGGGGCACTTCTAGTGAATTGAGCTCGCTTATAGGGTCTCACCTCTTGTTTTCAGATGTCGCAGAAGCCAGAGAAGAAAGCACTCTATCTGTCAAGCATCTCATCATTTACCTTTTGTTTTCATGTTATTAAGTAATAAAATTATACATGTGGCCCATATAACTGATAAACCAAGTAAAGGTATATGGCCAGTAGCTTTTCTTGGTCGGATTTGGACTGGTTTGTTTTGCTCTTTGAAATGTAACAGGTTGATGCTAGATGGTAGCAGCTAGCTTAGCTCACCGCAGTCACGACATCTACGCTTGAAAATAATTTGCACACCATAATGGTTATAAACATTTAATATGTGTAAGTTTTATCTCAAAACAAGCCCATTTTTTATCACCAAATTCCACAAGATTTCTGTATTTAACACATCACCACAACATCTGTGAATGCTTTCATGTTTTACAAAAACTAAAAGGGAAATAAAAAACACTGAGACGGACACATATTTACGCATTTCTAAGAATATAATAACCAAGCTGTTATTAACTGTCATCAATTATAAACCCTGCTACGTTCTTGTTCAAGCTGTCTTCAGGTGGATCTGTGATTTATTTCAAGTTTTATGACTCCAGCATTTTGAAATTATTACATCCAGAAATCACAAGAACTTCCCTATTCAGTGCTGCATCAGCACATGTAGTTCTGAGTAACACATATCGTGACTCACCTTCTAAACTTTGATTCAAACTGTTGATACTGGGCCGATTTTACAGTAATACCCTTGTTGACTGTTTTTCAATCAAAATTTTAAGATGGGATAAGCTGGGACATTTCTGTGTTACAATTAAATACAAGTAATTATTTCATTAATAAATTAAGTTTCAGTAGTGTGAAACATGTCAATTTATCATCAGTTTCTGAAAAGAGTCTCAATGAATTGCTGATGTCAGATTGTATGATTACGTCATAACCTTTCTCTGAGTGAGAGACTGTCTCTCCACTCCGTTACATCTTACATATGCTCGGTGGAAGCTACAGTCAACTTACACTGTACTCTCACTCTCTAGGCTGACAGCCGTCTGTGCCACGGCGAGAAGACTGCGTCTGACTGCTGGGCAAAGCTCAAATGATCAGTGATTTCACACCAGCACAGCTGTTTCATATATAAGCTGTGGAGACCGTCATATTATTTTAATAGGGAGTAAACAATGTATCTTACATATCTGCCTTGACCACACAGCAAATTATAATTAATGATGGGTAGATGACTCCTCATGCAGTGTGTGGCACACTGCCCTTAATGTGTCAACATTGTGTTGATGCTGTGTTGGTGTGTCAGTAATAGCGGCACTTGCTGGATTAAAAAAAATCATTGCAGACAACCTGGATAAAGAGTGGAGAGAGTCTGAACTCGGTTCATTCATTCTGACATCTGGACACCAAATGATTGATGAATGGTCCTGTTTACATAACCAGCTGATGATAAAGTGCTAACTGAATGAAAGAAGTGTATATTTTCTAATTAATGTGGTTATTGCACAAATAATATGATAAGTGAAAATGTGAAATCCAAAGGAAAGTTGTGCACTTGTATATGAGGGGCAAACGCAGGGTTTATAAAAAACTATTTTTGCAAGGTAAGATGAGGCAGGAGCATGTAAGATTTTTAAAGCCAGCGGATAATTGTGTTTTTGATTCTGCTAGTATTCTAATGGATCCTGTGTTCTGGAAAGGTTCTCTCTGACAGGCATTGCTGGACTTGGATTTTTTTTTTTTAGCACTGAATTATATAAAACACTACATCAAAAAGATGTTGTTCCTTCATATATATATTTTTTTGCTTTAAATAAAATTAAGCAAATGAAATGAGGAGCAAAACATTTACAGTGAAGGTGTAAAATACAGCAGATTTTGTTTAATCTTCAAATAACTTTGTGTTTTAATCATCTTGCAGCAAATTAAGAGGACGTGTTCAGCTGTTTCAGAGCTCCTCTTGTTTTTTTAAAATGGCCTGTAAATGGCCTGTATTTGTATAGCGCTTTACTAAAAGCGCTATACAAATACTTTTAAAAGTCTTAATTTACAAAATCATGTTTCTCTCATTTTTTCAATCAGCTTTTGAAAACATGAGAATCAAAGCTTGCAGGTGAGTAAGATCTAGCCTTACCTACTTGTTTTTATTACCGTTTTTATCTGGGAAAATTACTTCTGTAAAAGAGACTGAAAATAAAATGACACATTTGCATCCTGTGATTAAAGAAATACTAATAGTGTGACAGTAAAATTACATTCACATAATTGTGAACAGTGGTTTCTTCTTCTACCTGACAGATATTGTTGCTGTAATTTCTTCAAAGATGATCCATGTTATAAATGTGAAGAAGGCTGGGAGCAACATGGAGGAAAGTGCTATTATTTCTCTGTCAGTAAATCATCTTGAAACAAGAGCAGAGATGAACGTAGAGCTGAAGGAGGAGACCTGGTTAAGATAGACAGCAGGGAGGAGCAGGTATAAAAATACTGCTAAAGATTTTGTTTCTTAAAGTTTTATCACATCCTTATGTTTCATTATCTCAGCACAGGAGAGCCTAAAAAGGTAATTTTCCTCATACTTTCCTGATCAGGGAAGGCAATCACTCTAATGAAAAATGGAAAGGCTGCTGGACCTGACGACATACCAGCAGAGGCCCTGAAAGTACAGTAGATTTGAAAGCATCAGTGGAGAACATTTGGGAAAAAGAAGAGATACTAACTGACTGGAAAGAGGGGTATCTAATCAAGCTCCCCAAGAAGGGTGACCTTAGCAACTGTAACAGCTATAGGAGCATCACACTCCTGTCAGTACCAGGCAAGGTACTGACAATTGGTACAATTGGATCCTCCTAGAGCGGATGAAGGACACTGTAGATTTACAACTACGGGGTGAGCAAGCAGTCTTCCGACAGAACCAATCATGCACAGATCAGACCGCAACACTACGCATCATAGTCAAACTGTCTTTGGAGTGGAACTCATCATTGTATATCAACTTCACCGACTATGAGAAGGCATTCGACGGTGTGAACCAAGAGGTTCAAGAGCTCAAGAGCTCACTGAAGGTGAGGACAAGTTCTGAATCAGACTGACAGAGTCAGCAGTAGAGGGCAAATGGTTGTGGGTGGATGGATCACCACTAACTGAAAGGTTTGGTTGTTGTGAAAATATATATTTTTTAATTTCCAGGCTCGCTGAGCCTGGTTCTGCTGGAGGTTTCTTCCTAATAGAAGGGAGTTTTTCCTTACCACTGTCACCAAACTGCTTGCTCATAGGGGTCATATGACTGACCCCTTGACTGTCTACACTTGAGACAGGATTATTCAGCTCATGCTTTGAGATGTTTCATAATGTTAGAAATAAATAAGCATTGTCAAGAAAGAGATTACACCTAAAACATTTCCTTTTTAAATCAAAGTACAAATGCAGGAGTAGCACAGTCAAATCAGACAATTACAGCCTGACCACAGGGGGGCAGTATTTCCATCACTGTTTCATTCTGTCTAAGAACAGTTTAGTTGATGTTAATGTGTAAACCTGAACACAGGGTTCGTACCTTTTTTCAGGGTCAAATTCAAGCACTTTTTAAGCACTTTCAAGGTCCCTTTTTAAGCTTTTCCAGCGCACCCCCCATTTTTTGAGCCCAATTTTACTCTTTAAGTGTAAAATTGGGCTGGGTACGCATTAGCCAAGTGAGGAAACACTATCACAGGGAGCCGTCTGCACCGGGAGCCGGTCACAGACCGCAGCCTCGAGGCTGGGCACGCAGCAGGAGGGAGGCAAAGAAGCCCCCCAACCAGGCTGAGAGGGTCCACAGAGCCCCAGCAGCCACGGTCGATCACAGCCCCGGTGCAGAGAGCCCCCTCTGAGGAAACACTGGAGATATGACCTAATAAGAATATAAACAGGATAAAAAGATAAAATAAATAAGAGTGGGATACAATATAAATATAAGTATAAACAGAGTAAGAAAATAAAAAATGAATAAGAATAAAATCAATAAATATTAGGTAAAAACTAAATTAATAATATAAATAGAATAACAGGATAGAATAAATAAGCATAAAATAAATAAACGTTAGTTAAAAGCTAAATTAAAAAGGTGGGTCTTGAGCCTGTTTTTAAAATATTATATTACTGCTAAGTAATGTTAGCTAAGTTCACAGCATATTCCGTAATAGCGCTGCCATACCGCATCACACTCAGTGCATTTCAATCATTTCTCCAGCGAGTTTGATAGCTAGCAAAATAATAATCATAATTTAAAAAAAAATAGCATGTGTAACGTACGCGTACTGGAAAATTATTTACTAGGACTCACCTATCATGCGACTGGAGAACGCAAACTCCGCCATTGTTGTTTTCCATCAAACACTCATTAAAACAGCAACCTACAGGTATGTTAGCGCACTCATCCCCGACTGTCCGAGGGAGGGGCGGGGTCACATATTGAAACAGACGCAAGGCAGCCCAGGCGGGGAAATTTTGCTTTTGCGTCTCATTTTATTTCTCTATCTGATAAGAAAACAATTCAATCAGATAGCTATTTATTGTGAATGAAATACAGTTACATTTTCAAGCACTTTTAATCACCACATCTGAAATTCAAGCACTTTTCAAACCTTGAAAAGACGACATTAGAATTCAAGCATTTTCAAGGATTTCAAGCACCCGTACGAACCCTGTGAACAAAATATCATCTGCATGTAAAGAAAATACCTTGAGGCCAGTGATTTATTAATCAGCACATGATACAATTTAATTCTTTCTTAATTAACTAAGGAGCAAAAGTTTTACAGTACCATATTTTTCGGACCATAAGGTGCACTGTCAATGAACAGGTTTGTTTTCATACATAAGGCGTACCGGATTATAAGGCGCATTAAATGAAACAAAACAGACAAGTCAAACTTGTCAAACCAACTCATTCTTCTTGCTTTCTCCACTTCCGTACCATTGATTCGTTAATGTTGAATTCTCTCACAGCTGATCTATTTCCATGTTGTTGCAGTATATTAATGACTAACCTTGTATTGTGGATGGATTATCTCAGTTGTTCTCCTGACTGAACGTTGGTCTGTTTACAGCATCCTGCCATGCGATTGCATTTGTCCCTAACCATCGGGAACCCTCGTGTTAACTTTTATCGAGTGGAAAAAAGTTAGCGTTCCTCCTCCAGCTTCACTGTGTTTATGCTATGCTAACATATTTGTGTCGCTAGCGATCATGTAGCACATAATTATATACCAGCTAGTCTAACTTCAGTAACCCTACAAAAGTCACTGCCCCGCGAGGCTACACTTGTTTATGGTTGTTTTCTCTCTCCCTTGTAGCTCACTGCAGGCTCCTGCCTTTGGCCCACACACCTGGCTCTAATTACTCAGCTGAGTACTTCGTGGCTATTTAAGGCTGGGGCTCGGATCTTGTCGTCACTGGATGATTGGGTGAGACACGTTAGTGTTAAATTCTGATTTTCGTGAACGCTTTTTCGTAAGTTTCCCCTTTATGACTAACCCTTTCTGTGAACAGTTTTCCTGCTGCCTTTCTTCCCGTTTGGAGTACAAGTGAGCCAGTGTTTGGAGTCGCATGTTGGAGTACCAGTGTGTGAGGAGATCTTTTCTTTCCCAAACCATCCTTGGACCCGTGGACCCCTGGATTCTTCCCCCACTTGTACATAGATCGCACTTGGTGACGTGTAAATAAACTGTCAAACTGAACTGTGGATTCCTGTCCGCGCCTGAGTCCTCTCATACTCGTGACAGATTTGCTTCTTGTTGAATTTTATATTTACATTTGTATCCTCTAAGGTTTGATGATTAAAGAAACATTTACGGACTACTAATAATGTAAAATGTAATTGCCAGAAATAAGGTGTCTCCTGCTACCTTCTAGCAGATAAATATGAACACAGTAAACACAGAACAAAGATAAACTAAACCAGAGGAGGTCCACATCTGTGGTTCCTGAAAATTCTGAATTTATGAGAAAAGTATTAAATTAGAGGGAAATCTGTGACCTCAATATTACTGAAAAATGAAAGAAGTTATGAAACATATAAACGGTGTGGCCAGGAGCAATAAAACCCCAAACCCCAATGTGACGTAGTTACACTGTCCCGGGCCACAGACAGCTGATCTGAGCGCATACACGCACCACCACCATTAGTTTTGTACACTTGTCGCGCTGGGTTACCGTGGCTGTGCGTCTTTTAGTCGACCGGGCAGATAACAGAAAAGGGTGAGAGGTATATTTTGAGTGGCACAGAGGGTGGCCAACATATTTTTTCCACTTACCTTTAATAAAGCCGGCCGCGTAGACTCTCCATGATCGCCAATTGTACGAGTAGTTATGCAAGCCGATGGTATGGTGTTCCAGGGTTCAAATAGTGGGTTCGCATGCGCTTGGAAGGGTCACGTGAACTGCATTATTATTTTTTTTTTGTTGTTGTTATTGTGAAACACTGTAGGCTGCCTGGAAGTGGCCATAAATGTGTGTATACATATATATATGTATTGTAGGAATACAGCTGGAAATAAGCTGAGGAAAAAAGAGTGTTTTAGGGAAAGAAATGATAAAGGGATGACTATTATGCCTAGTGGGAGGGGCAATGGGGTATAAAAGGAGGCCATCAGGGCCTATCGGGGGCATTCTGTGAGATGTTACAGTGAGGGTAACATGCAGACTGGCTCAGCTGCTTGTGTTTTGTATATAACACTGTTCCCACAACAATCAATCTGCTTAGCACTTTTAATTTAAATTTTTATGTTTATGTAAGTGTTTGTCTTACAGTATGTTTCGCAAGTACCGCAGCAATCTCCTAATGTTGTAAACCTGCTCAACATTTGGCAATAAAACTCCTTTCTGATTCTGATTTCTGATTATAATGCAGAGGCACTTGGACTAACTCTGAAGTCTGTGTATGACGAGTCGTCCACAGAAAGTAAGAACATTAATGTGATGGTAAATCAACAGGACGCTTCAGTCAGAGCTGAGTGGTCATCAAACAACCACCAGTTACTTATAGAAAAAAACATTAATTATTAATTAATAATTAATTAATTGCTAATTTTAGAACATAATGTGTTTATGTTGAAATAAAACAAATTCACATGGATATAACCAAAGCATCATGGTGGTGTAGTGGTGAGCACTGTCACCTCACTTTCCTGGTGTCTCTGTGTGGCTTTTGTGTTTTCTCTTTGTGGCTACATGGGATTTGTTCTGTAATTTTGATTAATTAGTATTTCTAAATTGGTCCTAGTTGAAGATTCTAATTAGATACTGAATGGAGACCTAGACGAATATGTGAAAAAAAGTTGGATTTGGCTTGTAGTGTAAAGGACTTTGAGTGGTTAATGAGACAAGCTCTATGTAAATTTCAGTCCATTCTATACAACTTAAAGAAAGTGGAAAATTTAATGATCAAGATGGAGACAAAAAATAATTTTTTTTAAAAAGGCCAGACACTGTTTTCAGTTAGATGTAATTAAAGGTCCACCCATTTGGTGGTTTTGTTCTCACCTCATTCTGGAGGTGAGAACTGAGCCCTTCAAAACTCAGGCCTCCAGCTTTAAGTGAGATAAAAGAATCTTATTACAGCAAAACAAAATCAGAAACTACGATTAGCATGTGTGATGTTTTGTTTTACACTCTGTGTCATGTTTCCTGTATGCCGAATGTGTCTGTACCTCTTACTGTTGACTGTGTGATGAGCTGTTATAGCTGTTATATTAAACAAAAAAGGGAACCTAAATTTTCTTGTAGCCACACAAACCTAAACTTTGGTATTTTGTAACCATTTATTTTATCTATTTGTGTATTTCCTCTAAATATCCATGTGGTGAAGCTTCTCAACACGAAAAATGCAATTTCCATTACGCTTAGGGAGACAAGATTATTTATACACACATGCACACATGCTGAAACTAATACAGTCACCATGGCATTAAAACAAAAGCAACGCACTATCAGAATAAAACAGGAAACAAAAGGGGAACCACTGAACACAGAGACAAAGGCTCACACAGAAGAGATTAAATCATTTAAATCATCTGAGCACAAAACTTATTCACCCAAGTCTCATCAACCCAGTCACACACATTTATAGATTGCTTTTATTTATCCTGAGTGTGTTATAACATTCTCACACACACACACACACACACACACACACACACACACACACACACACACACACACACACATACCTTGGGGGCAAGTACAGTATCTTGCCCAAGGATAATTTGACATGCAGACTAGACGACTACTGGAGCCACAGCCACCCAAGAACATACAAAATGACACGAGAACAATAAAACAATAAGGCAAAGAAGACTAACTCCATGGAAACTAACTACAAAACACATTTCATTCAGAAATAAATATTGAGCTCATCAGGAATCCAAACACAGCCTTTTAATGACAAACAGAAACTATGAATCTAAGATTCTAAGAAGACAAACTGAAAAAAAACCACACACATATGTAGAAGCGCACAGATCATCAGTCTGGTTGAAGACGGGAGTCAGAGTGTAACAAGCTGTCTTTTCTGTCTGACATCAGGCAGCTTTTGATTCTGATTGTTTAAATCTACATCCGTCACCAGTCCATGTCAGTGATAAATAAATTAACTGCAATTTACCAACCCCTGGATTTAAGTCAGGGGTGTCAAACGTACGGCCCGCGGGCCGGATCAGGCCCGCAAACGGATTTAATCCGGCCCGTGAGATGATTTTGTAAAGTATAAAAATGAGCTGCAATTTTTCAATAAAGAAACTGCTGTTCCAATTGTGTCCATTGGATGGCGCAATAGCAATTGTGAGCTACTTTGTTTTGCCTGCGAAATTTAAACCTGATGTGCTTTGGCACCCTCATTGCCCCAGTATGTCTCTGTCAAAAAAGAGGAAAGTGGATGCAGAGTGCAGAGTGTTCCAAGAAAAATGGTCATCCTCCTATTTATTCACGGAAGTGAAAGGGAAAGCTGTATGTTTGGTGTGTTCCCAGCATGTTGCAGTGCTGAAAGAATATAACCTCTGTCGTCACTATGTGAGTTTTCATGCCGACAAATATGACAACTTTCAAGGACAGCGGAGAAGAGAGAAGGTGAATGAACTGTTGGCGGGTCTGAAGAAACAGCAGTCTGTGTTTACTCACAGCTGAGACATCAGTGACGCTGCAGTGAAAGCTAGCTACCTCATTGCTAACGAAATTGCACTAGCTTCAAAACCATTTAGTGAGGGTGAATTTGTAAAAACATGTATGATGAAGGCATCGGAGATTGTGTGCCCTGAAAAGCGCCAGGCCTTTGCAAATATCAGCCTGACAAGAAACACAGTTGCCGACAGGATTTCTGATCTTTCAGCGGATTTGGACAGCCAGTTGAAGCAAAAAGTAAAGTCATTTATTTTCGTTTTCAGTTGCAATTGATGAAGGCACGGACATTACAGATGTTGCACAACTGGCAATTTTCATCTGCGGAGTTGATGACACATTGACCGTCACCGAGGAGTTCGTGGAGTTGGTACCGATGACAGATACAACGACCGCAGCTGATATTTTCACCGCACTCGTCGGTGCGCTGGACAGGGTCGGAGTGGACTGGTACCGCGCTGTCAGCCTGGCTACAGATGGTGCGCCCTCAATGATCGGGAAGAAAGCAGGCGTTGTAAAAAAGTTCAGACATAAAGTGCAATCTGCAAATGGAGGACGTGATTTTTGGACTTTTCACTGTATTTTGCACCAGGAGGCTTTGTGTTGCAAGTCACTGAAAATGGATAACGTCATGAAGGTGGTCATCCAAACTGTTAATTTCATCCGATCCAGAAGCCTCAATCACCGTCAGTTTGACAGTCTTCTCAGAGAGAAAGATCACATCTATGGCCTGCCATACCACACTGAGGTAAGATGGTTGAGCCGAGGTGCTGTGCTGAGGCGTTTCTTTGATTTACGAGAAGAAATTGAATAGTTTATGGAAGAAAAGGGCAAACCAGTGTTAGAATTTCATTCTGCAGAATGGATGCAGGACCTTGCATTTATGGTGGATGTTACAGAGCACCTGAATAACTTGAACAAACAGCTGCAAGGACGCAACAAAGTTGTCACGCAGTATTATGACAGCATACGTTCTTTCAAGTTGAAGCTGTTATTGTGGGAGACGCAGCTCGCTGGTGGTGATGCAGCTCACTTCCCCTGTCTGAAAAATGTGTGCATGATCCAAAGTGTGGCAGATATGAAGCGGTTCAAAGATAAAATAACAGGACTGTTACTAGAGTTTGAGCAACGATTTCAGATTTTTGGTGAACTGGAGAAAGACTTCAAAGTTTTTTGCTCGCTGTTCATCGTGAATCCCTTTGATCTGCCCGTCAGGATCCAACTTGAAATAATAGACTTGTGTGACTCGGATTTGAAGGGCAAATTTGCCGCAGCTGGCTTGAACACATTTTATCAGAATCTCTTGCCAGGTTACCCCAACTTGACAGCCCTTGCTGCAAAACTGTTGTGCATGTTCGGAACCACATATCTTTGTGAGCAAGTTTTCTCTGTAATGAGCATAAATAAAACAAAACTGCGCTCAAGGCTCACACACAAGCACTTGAATCACATCCTGAAGTTAGCTGCTGCTCAGGATGTGAAGCCTGATATTGATGAGCTGGTGAAAGCTAAAAGATGCCAGGTATCGGGAGTCAAATAAACTATGCAACCCCACTGAAAGTGCTGCATAAGACACCCTGATATAGTTCTGTGATCTGTGATATACTTCTGTGAATCACTGAGGCACTGTGTGCTTGTGTGTTCTTTGTCCTCAGAATTTTCAAATAACTTGAGGTGTTTTGTAATTAATAGCTATGTTGTGCTTTTGGACACACTGTCCTCAGGCTCCAGCTTGATGTTTATATGTTTTTATGTTGATGTGCTACTGTTTCTAATTGATTATATTTGATTTATATATTTAACCTATTCTGTGGTTCTTGTACTTGTTTGGGGAACAGGATTTCATTATTTTTATCTACATTGCTGCCTGCGAAATGACACCCTGATATAGTTCTGTGATCTGTGAAACAGTTCTGTGAATCACTGAGGAACTGTGTGTTTGTGTGTTCTTTGTCCTCAGAATTTTCAAATAACTTGAGGTGTGTTATGATTAACCCTTTAGAGCCGAGCGTAGCGCCCCCGCTACGATTTGCGTATCTATTTTTAAATCCCTGTATCACTGCAACCACGTAAGCTAGCGCAATAATTTTTTTTGCATATGAAACCGGAGAAGTTGTACTTACATCTTATGCCATCAGCTTGTCCTAGGTCACGGTTTTCTTCCACATATAGCTTTGCAAAAACTGCATAAAAAGCGCTTGCAGCAACAAAAACATAATATTCCAGAAACACGCTTTGCCGAGTCGATCAGCTGTTCATAACACTTCCTACGTTGGAATAGACGTCAGCGCGAACTTTCGCATGTCCGCCATTACCTGCCCGAAACCGGAAGTGACGTCATTTTCGCGGAAATGTAGTTTTTTTTACTGTCAGGACCTCAGAGCCTGTACTGGTGTTTTTAAAAGTTATCTTTGACTTTATGACTTTCTGTGTCGTTTCTGGGATGCTTAGAACTCAAATTGCACTGCTGGAAATAGTTTATTTTGATGCATATGCTGCTTTTTTGCAAATTTGCACTATAATATTTATTTTCGTTTTTCCTGCTGTATATAAAAATTGGTGTATTTCAAAAGTAAAACTATGGAGACACTTCAAATAAATTTCCTGTGGTGGGAAACTAGTTTGTGCAACTTTTTTGTATTTACAGTTTTGAGGGATAAGCCTCTTAAATTTCTCTAACTAGAAATATATGTTAAAAAAACAAAAACGATTTTCAGGTTTTTTTTAGTTTATTGCACTTTTTTGCAATTTATGTAATTACTATGCACTTAATGCATACATATTATTAAAATTTGGGCTGTAATGGTTGTATTGATGTATATCAACTTGAAATGCTCCCAAAATTGGCACTACAGCATGTAAAAATATAATATAAGCTCTGGCGGACTTGGTTCTATGGTAGGTCTTAAAGGGTTAATAGCTATGTTGTGCCTGTACTATTTTGAACATACTGTCCCACAGGCTCTAGCTTTATTTTTATGTTGATCGTATTAAAACAAAGAAAACAATCTGAAGTTGTTGTTTTTAAGTGATATATACAATGATTTTACCAGTCCGGCCCACTTGAGAATAGACTTTTCTCCATGTGGCCCCTGAACTAAAATGAGTTTGACACCCCTGCTCTAAACTCTCCCCGTTGTTCTCCAGGGTGTTGGAGATGATTTAGACAAATGTTGTTAGTTATAAGACTACCATTCGCTTTAATTTTCCGCCAAAATCTCCGGCGTCTGACGTCAGTTACAACATGAGTCGCTTACCTTGTCCGTCACTTCCGTCACTTACCTCTCCAAGACGGAGCACCAGCCCGGGATTTCAGATTTCTTCTGGACCCAGGAAACCCATACTGGTCCTGATAGTCTCCCTCACTAGTTTTCTCCGAGGGTGAATGTTGCTGTTGATGTGGACTCTATTATTAAATGAAAACAACATTACACGTCCACGAAACCTGCTGCTGCTGTTTTTATCTAAAGTTTCCATGTTACCAGGCTGTAGAGCGCTCTGAGTGTAATGGATCTAAAACTTTTTACATCTTCAGTTTTATGTCATCCTCAGTCTTATGTTAAAAACTCAAAGGACAACACCACATTTCTGATGCTAACAGTAACTCTGGGCCTCTGTGGTGTGAAAACTAAGGAGTGCTGAACCATTAAAACATACAGACTATGAGAGTAACAAGTGTGTAGCATTGCTAACTAGCTAGCAACAAGCCTCTAACAAAGTGTGTATGCTAACAGCTAATCTAGCAATTAACAATAGAGTGATTTTAGATGTTGTAGAACTATACAATGATAAACCGTGTGTCTTTTTCACAATAGTGACGCTGTTGTAGGGGGGCCTATTTGCAGTCACATCCAGCGGGTGTATCAGTGTGACGCAGACAATCCACCCCAAGTCACTACTGCCCAGACTCTGGCTCCATAAGTGTAAAAGGGCTGCTTCCACAAGTGGGAAAGTTTGGCTTCATTTGTGTCCAATGGAGGAAGTGCAGCTAGGTCGTCCCATCTATTCATGCGAGTACTCCACGCCACCACGTAAAGCGCAGTGGGAAACCGTTAACGTGTACCGTAAACAATAGACATGAATGGGTTTCAGAGCACAGCACTGCACGTGCCGCGTCCTATGTGAAACAGCCTTTATTCTGGTCCCGGGTCACCCCTGACTTTGTGTTAAAGTAATACTAAAGTCATAATGGTATTTCTGACCATTGGTATACAGCAACTTAATCCTTTCAAAACCTACCGACACTTAAAGGACCTAACTTGTATGAGCCTTTTGGGATATAAATATATATGATCTGAAGCTCAGCAAAGTGCCACTCCGACATCCAAATACATCTATTCTCTGATCAGAATATTAAATTTATGATTGACATGACATTGGCCAATCAGCCGAAAGGAAGAAAAATGTGGTGAAAATTCGTACTTGTAAGTTGAACCTCACACACAAGCGAGAGAACTTGAGCGCAGAGTTTTTTGCTTTGTATTTGTAAACAAATCTTAATTAAAAAAAAAGTGACTTGTGTAATTGTTGTTTACAAACAAATCTTTTTCACACACATGCAAATTCTTATCTATGGACGCACAAATATAAAAAAATTTCAGATATTTTGGTTTACAAGGTTACAAAACTCAGCTCACAACTATGCAGTCTGATTTCTGGTAAAAAATATTTATCACCACAATTTGAGGCCATATAAATGCTTTAATACAACATATTTTGCAACAAAGAAATGACTGAAGAACAAACGAGTCCCTTCTGGTTGACTAGTGGTTTTTTTCTTTGTTCTTTACTTGGTTCAGTCTAAACGTATGTTTCCCACAAGCAGTTCAACATTAGTAAGGTATCCCATATATCAGGAAGTGATGTGGTGATGGTATGAAAGATTAGTGATTCTTTTCTCAGTGCAGAAAGGGAAGTGAATTACCACTATTTAAAAAAAAAAAGTCAGATTCTGAAGAAGGTTGGAGGTTTATAAGCCCTTCTCATTTTTTCAGTGTTGTCTGTTGTCAGTGATGCTGACAAAGCTGACAACAGCTTTGCAGAACTTTGCTCTGGTGTGAACTTTACGAGAGGAGACATAAAGGTAAATGGAGACTGTAATCTTTTCTGTTTGTGTATCTATGAGAGAAAAGTTTTGTAAGAAAAATCTCTGAAAATCTTTTTATTCTGTTTGCTGCATTTTAGTTTAATGTGAATATAGTGAAGTTATAAACTCACATCTTACCAGCAGCCATTAGTATTCACACCACACTGGTCTGCAATCTAGTTTTGTGTTTTTGTTGCAGAGGCTGCTTCTCTGAAGTTAAGACCTCAAGTGTGATTTCCCACAGCAGAGCTGACTGGTAGGTAAAGAGCAGTAATTAATAAACACGAGTATGAACTGTGAGTCCAATCTATTATGAGGCACAGGAAGAATTCTGTAACGAAAAGATGATTTTCAGTCATGCAGAGCTGTGTCTTTGGAAACAAAACTTTTAACTGAATTATTAAAAACGGTTAGTAAACCTCATCAAACCTTATTATAAACATAATGTGAATTTAATTGAATAAAAGTCTGAACTTTTTAAATGTCTCCTTCCCTCTCATGTCTCTCACTTTGTTTTTATTGTTGTGTTTGTTAATTGTTGAAAGAAATGAACTGAAGAGAAGATTTACCTTTTTACCGCAGAGTTTTGCAAGAAGAAGTCAAAGTTACTAACAAATGAGGGAATGGCTCTGAACGACTGTCATCTCTTTGTGTCTATGTGTGTGTTTGTGCAATTTCTACTTCATACTCCGCAGGTGTATTGCTGATGAGGAAGTGCAATGTCTATTTTGAGCTTGTGAAGTTCTCAGTTGAAGTTTACCACCTGTTAGCTGAGGTAGTGGTCTGTGAGTCATTTAGAAAAAAATCAGCAAATTATGCTATTTCAAGGAAGCTAAAACATTTACTTTGGTACTCACACAATAATAAAAAATACAAAAATAATTACAATTAAAAAAAATCACCACATGTCTTAACATAATACATACTCAAAATTACACAGAAAAAATGCAAATAATATAAAAAGTAAAAAAGATAAAAATTAAAAGTTAATATAAGTACAAGAACATTAAAAAAGGGAGACAATGCAAAAATCTAGTTAAAAAACATAAAAGGTCGAGTTCACCGAAACTCATTAACAGAAAAATCCTCATTCATGCCTCTAGGGTGTAAACTCTTTAAACGTAATATCCAGAATGCCAATACCACCAATATCAATTGGTCAGCTGGTTTATTTGTGAAGGTGTGATTAGTTCTTTGAAAAAAAAAACCTGTTTCCTGTCTTTTACTTAAACACAAACTGTTTCACATCTTACTATGACCCTGATGAAGACCACAAGCCGAAGCGCGTTGGTCACTTAATAAAGTTGTTTCTCATTACTTTTAAGTGTTGCTGGAGTCTTGACGTTGTTAGATTCTTATCTTCTCTATGCACCTTGGAAGTAGGTGAAGTTGTGCCAGAAATAATTGTTGCTATGAGTTTGCTTAAAGCTAAATTGTTCATTACATTTTGAGTTAAGTATATTTTCTCTCCAACCAAATTTAAAAGGCAAATGAACTTTACATAGGTTTTTTGTAGATTCGTAATAATATTTTTTATCATAATTATTAATAATAATAATAATAATAATGACATTTAAGTAATATTTTGGTAAGGTATTTGATAAGGTTAAAAAAATAACTCTAACCCTTTTTTTAAGGTTTCTTTCTCACTGTCCCTCTTCCCATCTGTTTTTCTTTCCCTCCCTCTCTTTCTTTCTTTCTCCCTTTCCTATCCCACAGTCATGTCTGTCCCATCTGTAACAACTCAAACTAAAATAAAATAAAATAAATAATAACAACAAAGGTCAATCAAATGGACAAATACGGCAAGGCCGTGATGATCCACTTGGTAAAGTAAATCTGTTGGGCATCTTTCTTGGCCTTCAGATAAAAGATTCTGATGGATAAAGAACCAAACGGGAAAGGCAAAAAACAAACAAAAAAACCCCACTGCTGTCGAACATCAACCAACATGAGGGTTCATGTTCTTCTGCATTAAATTATATCATTGTGTTTTATCACAGGGGTTGGGAACCTATGGCTCGCAAGTCAGATGTGGCTCTTTTGATGGCTGCATATGGCTCGCAGACAAATCTTAAATAAAAAAAAAATGTTAAAAATATAAAACATTCTCATGTATTTCAATCCATTAATTTCCTACCGCTCATGTTCATGGTTGGGGGTGGCTGGAGCCAATCACAGCTGTCCTCCAGGACAACAACAAATTTTTATTGGATAATACCTAACGTACACGGGTCGTAAACTTCCCGCCTTTTAATCAAGTAGTCAGCTAGCTAATTGCAGAAACCCTTTTACCGAAGAAGAAAAAAAGATGAGGAGTATCGTACTTTTCAGCAGGAATGGACAGAGGAATTTGCCTTTGTGGAGAGAGCAGGTCCTGCAGTGTGTCTAATATGCAATGATAAAATTGCATCAATGAAACGGTCAAATATAAAGCGGCACTTCGACACACGCCATTCTACTTTTGCATCGAAATGTCCTGCGGGGGACAGCAGGAAGAAAGCATGTCAAGAGCTACTGTGCAGAGTGCAAGCTAGTCAGCAGCAACTCCGTGTTTTGACCCAACAAGGTGACTGGAATTCGGCTAGCTTTGCTGGTGCAAAGCCAGATGGGGAGTATGCTAAAACATTCATGTTTGATGTTGCCAGTGAACTTTTTGATGACTTTTCAGATAAAGACAAGATAATCAAATGAATAAAAGACATGCCTCTGTCGGCAATAACTGTTCACGATGGTACCATCATGATGGCAAATCAAATTGAGGCAACACAAGTGAAGGACATAAATGTAGCACCATTCTTTTCTCTCACTTTGGATGAGTCAACAGACGCAAGCCATTTATCCCACTTCAGCATGATTGCAGGGTATGCTGTCGGTGACACACTACGAGAGGAAAGTCCTGCTGTTTTGCCTATGAAAGGGACAACAAGAGGGGAGGATTTATTCAAGTCTTTCACTGAGCTCGCCAGAGAAAAAGATCTACCGATGGATAAACTTATTTCGGTGTATACTGATGGTGCTCCATGCATGTTGGGGAAAAACAGAGGATTCATAGCGCTTCTTTGTGAACATGAAAAGAGACCCATCCTAAGTTTTCACTGCATCCTACATCAGGAGGCGCTTTGTGCTCGGATGTGTGGTGAGCAGCTTGGTGAGGTCATGTCGCCGGTCATTCGGTTGGTCAACTTTATTGCTGGACGAGCTTTAAATGATCGCCAGTTTAAAACAGTGCTAGATGAAGTTGGGAATAATTATCCTGGTCTTCTTCTGCACAGCAATGTGCGTTGGTTGTGAAGAGGGAAGGTGCTCAGCCGTTTTGCGGCTTGTCTGAGCGAAATCCGGACTTTTTTTGAAATGAAAAACGTAGAACATCCTGAGTTAGCTAACACTGAGTGGCTCCTGGAGTTCTACTATCTCGTGGACATGACTGAACATCTGAACCAGCTCAATGTGAAAATGCAAGGCGTTGGAAATATAGTCTTATCCCTGAACAAGTAGTGTTTGCATTTGAAAACAAACTAGAACTCTTCATCGCCGACATTGAAACAGGTTGCATACTACACTGGGAGAGTTTAAAGATGCATGCACAGCAAGTGACCCTGCTCAACATCTTGATCTTCAGCAGCTATCGGGCTTCACATCTAATCTCCTGCAGTCATTCAGAGCTCGCTTTGGAGAATTTGGTAAGCGTACTCATTTTTTTAAGTTCATCACCCAAACACACGAGTGTGCAGTGGACAGCGCCGACCTGAGTTACATGCCCGGTGCGTCCGTCAGAGATTTTGAGCTACAAGCTGCTGATCTGAAGGCCTCAGACATGTGGGTGAATAAGTTCAAGTCACTGAATGAAGATTTTGAAGGACTTGCACGACAGAAAGCAGAGTTGGCAGGCAAACACAAGTGGGGAGAAATGAAAAAACTTCAACCTGCGGACCAGCTGATTGTCAAAACTTGGAACGTGCTTCTCGTCACATACCACACACTGCAGCATGTGAGTATTGCTGTACTGGCAATGTTTGGCTCTACGTATGCATGTGAGCAGTCTTTCTCACATCTAAAGAACATTAAGACCAACCTACGATCACGTTTAATGGATGGAAGTCTCAACGCCTGCATGAAGCTTAACCTCACCACGTATCAACCAGACTACAAAGCCATCAGCAAAACCATGCAGCGCCCGAAGTCGCATTAATGGTAAGAAGTACTTTATTCATCTTTGGTTAGCAACAGCATAACAACGTTATTAAAAAGAATTCAGACTTATTGTACTTTAAAAGTGTTGGTCTTGCATAAAATGCACTCATTTACTTGTATTTAGTTTTAAGCATATTGTATGGCTCTCACGGAATTACATTTTAAAATATGTTACGTTCATGGCTCTCTCAGCCAAAAAGGTTCCCGACCCCTGGTTTATTATCTCAGCACAGAAAAGTCTAACAAGGGGCTTGGGAAAAAGCAACCGGAGTTTTAAACATTTCTCAAACTTAAAAAAAATCCAGTTGCTTCTACCACGACCTGGTTGACTGAGAACCTACACAGAGGTGTCTCCTGAGGTCATTTCCACAACTGTTTCTGTTCAGACATTTCTGGAGAGAAGAATGAGAAACAAAATGAATGAAGATGACAAATTCTGGATCAGACTGACAGACTCAGCAGTAGAGGGCAGATATTTGTGGGTGGTTGGTTCACCACTGTGTAAAAGGCTTGATTGTTGAGGAAAAATTCAGGTTGTGCCAAATTTGAGAAACAACTATTTTAACAACAAGCTAAAATATCATCTCATCTCATGGGCAGTTTCTCCTTTTGTTCTGCTTTACTACTTTTTGTTTTTCATCTTCCTTTTAACTGCCTGCAAATCTGATACAACTCTCTTGCATTTGTATGCAAGAGATCAGCACAATGCACCACAGGGACAGACATTTCAACAATAAATAAAGAAACCTTGCTCCAGTTATAATAAAAGCTGTTATTCTGACAGGAGGAGCCAGACTTTACATGTAGCCTCCTCCCTCCCCAAAAGGAAGTTGTTTTTTAAGCTGTAAAACAGAAGATTACAGACAATTAGGAGTAAGGAAGCAATTAGAGTGAGCATCGAAGCTTAGCTACATCTGTTTTCTATTAAATGTATAACGAATGTAATCTAGAATAAAAATTCTAGATTAAATTCTAGAATAGAATTCTAGAATAAATAGCAAAGAAAAAAAATTCAAACACACTTTGTTGTGTTTTGTGATTCAGAGACTGTTGGATTAAGTCTGAAGTCAGGATCTTGAAGTTTCAGCATGATGAGCCGTCCGCAGAGCTTCATAGAAGGTAAGAACATTAATGTGGTGGTAAAACAACAGGAAGGTGACGGAGCTTCAGTCAGATCTGAGTGATCATCATCAGACTTTTAATTAAAGTTATGATGTTTGTGCTGGAATAGAACAACATTATATGTGTACGACTTGTTTATTCATATGAATTATTTTAATATTTTCATAAATCAGACATGTAACAGTCAAAAATAATTGATGAAGAAAGAGTGTTTAAAAGTTATGCAAAATGAAGATGTGAAGAGCAAAAACAAAAACAGGAACTGACCAAAAGGATGTGTGACATGTTAACATGTTTTAACTCAAGTGTTTCCTGTGCAAAGCATCTTAATCACCTTTAATGTTCTTGTATTGACACTCAGCTACAGTTCAGTGTACTGCTGGTACCCGTACCAGCAGACTGAGAGACAGCTTTTTCCATCAGGCCATCAGACTGCTGAACACTTCATAGACACCTCACCCTCACTACTGGAACTTCAACATTATGCACTCCATACTGTATATAAATACCACTGTTTTGCACATACCAACCTCTGTATGTTTTATATATCTTATTTTATTGTTTACTTTATTTCATTTGTAAAACATGTATATACATACTATATACACACTCAAACACACACACGTAGAAAAACATATTTAGTATACACATTCAGTAATGTATATACCTTTACATATTGTACATATATTTATTACTTTTTAGATTAGCCATTTTTATATTTTGCTTGTTTTACATTATTGTATTTTGCACAACTCTGTTGCTTGTGAAGCTCGCACACAAGAATTTCACTCACATGTACTGTACCAGTGTACCTGCACATGTGATGTGACAATAAAAGTGATTTGATTTGATTTGATTTAATAGTATTAAAGTATTGTAGCATGAGAAACTGTTTAAAACTGTTGTAACTGATAAATACACACTTTTCTGAACTCTCACATTGTGTCTCCTCTAAATGTTCATCAGGTGAAGCTCCTGACTCTCAGCATGCAAAATCAAACAGAGGGTCAAAGGTCACTGCAGAAAGAGTGGCACTGGTGGTTCTCTGTATCCTCCTGGCAGCTGCTCTCATCGTTATTTATCGTCTCTGTGAGTTTGTGTGGTTTTCTTTTTGTTTCTTAACTTAAAAATTAATGATCTGATTTTCTGTAAATCAAACGAGAAGCAAAACATTTACAGTGAAGGTGTAAAACACTGCAGAGTGCACACACTGGCTCTGTTATAATTGTGTTGCAGCAGATTAAAGATGTGTCCAACTTTTAAAAACTTTTCTTGTTTTTTGAAAAGTCTTAATTTACAAAATCTTTGTTTCTCTCATTTTTAAATCAGCAGTTGAAAACATGAGAACTAAAGAAACACTGAAAATGCTCACATTGCTCACACTGGTTACTGCTATAGTTTTAGGACAGTGACATAGCACAGTCTCCGTTATAATGCGTACACTGTTCACTATTATAGTCTACTCAGAGTGCTATCCTTCCACTACTGTAGATATATTCACAGGAATCTGTAGATCTGTTTACCAGATCGGTACATCTGTATATATTTAGCAAATCTGTATATTTGTTCATAATCTGTACAGATCATCTGTATATCTGTACATATGTACACAACAGTACATCTGTACAGTTAATCTGTATATGTCTTCTCTACTTAACTTATCTGTATATAATTGCTCTTATTGCACTTACTGCTCTTGTACTTCTGATTAGATGCTAACTGTATTTCGTTGCCCTGTAATTATACATGTGTAATGACAATAAAGTTGAATCCTAATCCTAAAATACAAAGCTACAAAAAACCTTTCAGTGTAAACAAACCTCACTGACTGCCTGGTTTGTTTGTTCTGTTTTAATCAGCATCTGACAAAATTAGAACGAACAAAGAGCTCGAAAACCTGAAACATCACAAAATGAAGTGTGAAAGTAATCTGACAGGTAAGCATATACAGCTGATTGTTTCTAACCTTCAGTCTAAATCAAACTCATGACACACAGTTGAGGTGGTCTATTTTTGGAGCTGTGAATGATTTTTTAATTTTTTCATCCAAACTTAAGACTAAACTAGATGATAAATGACTGATGACTGATTATTCTTTATTCTAACAGAGACTCTCTCTAAGATAAAACCATGCAGCACGGTGCAGCCGATCTGTCCAGGACCTAAAGTAATAAGTAAGTTATGGATTTTGTCTCTGAGACACAAACCTCAAGCTAACTTCACACAAACATGAACGGTGATTTCTTCCACCTGACTGAAGCCGTTGCTGTAATCTCTTCAAAGATCAAACATGTTATAAATGTGAAGAAGGCTGGGAGCAACATGGTGGAAAGTGCTATTACTTCTCCATCAGTAAATCATCCTGGAACAAGAGCAGAGATGAGTGTAGAGCTAAAGGAGGAGACCTGGTTAAGATAGACAGCAGAGAGGAGCAGGTATGAAACACTGCTGCAGGTTCATGTTCTCATATGTTTGTTTTTTTTACAACATCTTTGTTTCACCTTCTCAGCACAGAAAAGTCTAACAAGGTAAAATTAATCATATTTTTCTGATCAGACTTTCCTGGAGAGAAGACTGAGAGATGTAATGACTGAAGCTGAGGACAAGTTCTGGATCGGACTGACAGACTCAGCAGTAGAGGACAGATGGGTGTGGGTGGACGGATCACCACTGAATCAAAGGTTTGATTGTTGTGAAAATATATTTTTGTCATTTCCAGTTTTAAAGTAACCAGTTTTTACTGAAACACTTCTTTCTCTTCTTCATCACTTAGTTTGACGTTTTGGTGGCGCAATGACCCAGACAATTGGAAAGGGCACAATGGTGAACATCCTGATGGAGAGGACTGTGCAAGGATGGGAGAAAGAGGTGGAGCTGATGATCTGAAGTGTTGGTTTGATGCATTTTGCTCAAAGCCTCAAAGAAGTATTTGTGAGAAAGCAGGAGTAAAAAGAAAGTTTAAAAAAGTTTGTGACTGAAATTCAGTTCAGTCTATTAAACACCAGAGCGGAGTGATGCAGTTTTTAAAAGTAATGTCAGAAACAGACAAAAATGAACATAATAAAAATTATCCGAGTAATATTTTGTATTAGATATTTTTTATTTGGTTATTATAAACGATGTGGAAGAACCTGTGTCATTTATTTAAGTGTTTTCAAATGCTATTTTTGTTATTTGTAAAAATTTCCCAAAACATTTTAGATTCCCCTGAATCAATGAACACATTATTCAACTACAGAAGAAACTATGAATTAATTATTCTCAGTTTTACAGGAGAAAGGAGGAAAGGAAGGGATATTGTGCCATAAACATTCCTATTTTGAGCCACTCGATCAAAGGTTTGATTGTTGTGAAAATGTTTATTTTTTCATTTCCAGAATTAAAGTTCCTACTGAATTAGGACGATTAGTTTTTACTGAATTAGTTCTTTTTGTTCTTCATCTCTGAGTTTGAAGTTTTGGAGAGGCTTAGAGCCAGGCAGTTGGACAGGGAGAAATGGTAAACATCCTGATGTGAAGACTGTGTGAGGATGGGAGAAAAATGTGGGCCTAAAGAACTGAAGTAGTAGTTTAATGCAGTTTGCTCAAGTCCTCACAGAAGTATTTGTGAGAAAGCAGGAGTAAAAGGACAGTTTAAAAATCTATGTGTCTGTGTGTCTAAAATTCAGTTCAGTCTATAAAACACCACATTTCTATTGCACTGTTGTGTCTGTATCGTTCTGTTCTGTCTGGCATTGCACTGTCTTTGTTTTTGCAATTTTTGCACATTGCAGTTTATGTAGTCCAATGTTGATTGTCTGTTATATGTAGCACCATGGTCTTGGAGGAACGTTGTCTCATACTTGCCAACCTTGAGACCTCAGAATTAGGGAGACATTCAAAAGGGCTGTTGGGGGGGGGGTATACATACACTTACATATATATATATATATATATATATATATATATGTACTACAGCTGGGCGATAGAACGATAACGATATGTATTGCGAAATAACTTTTACTCGATAGAAAAATGAAACTATTGCGATAGACCTCATCTTCCTCTCTTATTAAAAAAACTGAATAGCCAATACAAATTAAGTAGCGCAGAGCCGAACCAATCACAGCCGCAGCGTCACGTCATGTAACTTGTTACGTACAGCACAAGTGCCGAGCTGCACATGTGTATTTGTTTGGGTAATGGAGGAAATGAGTGTGCCGACTAGAGAAAAATCAACCGAGAGCTTGGGTGACCAGGTTACCGAAGAGAACAGATGACGGTTCCAATGCCGGAGAGATTGTCGAAAGGAAGGGCCAGAGAAGTTCCGTAGTGTGGAGGTATTTCGGCTATTTGAAGTCTGACAAAAACACTGAAAAAAGCGCGCACTGTAAATTGTGCCGAAAGCATGTTCCCACAAAGTCTGGAAATACAACAAACCTTTTTTTTATCACCTGAAGCAGTGCCACCCACTAGAGCACGCTCAATCTCTGACTGAAAGCGCTAATTCGTCATCGAAAACAACCAGGGGAATCCCTGTGAAGCAGCAACAGTCAATTGAGTCGGCTTTCTCCAGCGTCTTACCATATGACAAAAAAGCTAAGAGACATAGCGACATAACGAATGCCATAGCCTACTGTCTTGCTAAAGACATGCTACCAATAAACACGGTCGAAAATGAAGGATTCAAGCAGCTAATTAGGGTAATGGATCCTCGTTACCAACTCCCTGGACATAAACATTTCTCTCAGACAGCGCTTCCAAAGCAATATTATATAAGTTAGTCAATTTTGTCTGTTCTTCTGTAAAACAAACTAAGATTTATTTTTAGAATTAATATTTTGTTTCTAAGTGAAACTGACAATTTAGTAGTCTGTTTTGTTTGTTCTATTTTGAAACTTAAACGCTTTAGCGGCTGCCTTTTGTGTAGTTTGCAATATTTGCCTTTATTTATCTGAAACTGAAGTCTCATGTTCCTTAAGTACATCTACCCTGTTGAACTTATTATGGGAAATAAATATTTAAATCAAAACAAGCTGCTGATTATTTCACATTTTACTTGTGAGCAACGGCACATTTGAATCTTACAAATATAGTTATTTGGCTTATATCGTGATATATATCGTTATCGCCTGAAATGAAAAAAATATATCGTGATATGAAAAAATCTTATATCGCCCAGCTCTAACATATATATATACACACACACACACACACACACACACAAAAACTTGAATTTTACAGTGTTTATTTATCGGATAACATAAGTTAAATCTCACCGTTATTATTGTCCGGCTGGAAACAGCGGGGCTGTCTAAATTCAGAGCCTGCGTCCACCTGAGGACTCCGCCTTCGCGGTCTAAGTGGGCCAGGTCCTCCAAAAGCCAGGTAGGCGGAAGTGAGCAACTGTGAAATTGGACGGTCAGAATTACATCACAAGCTCTCTCAGTGGAGTGAAACTCTGCCGTCTGCTCCTTGCTATCTAAAATAGAACCGGATGCTGGCGTAAATTCTCGACCATCTCACACTTCTGTTTAATCAGTTTTCTGTTTAATGTTTATTCAGCTGTGTGAAAACCGATGGAGGAACCCTCCCGAGGGATTAATAAAGTTTCATTTAATCTAATCTAATCTAATAACTGTAATCTCAGCCAAACCAATTTACTCACGAACAAATAAAACACTGAAAAAAGCCAAACAATAACATTTTTAAGTTATTTAAGTGACTTATATATCATGTTTAACCTGAATAGTGAAAGACCGCGGGGGTTTAAAAATGATGTGCCGGGAGTTTGCTGATCTCGCCGGCTCAGATATTTGAAGTTTAGACAGCTACATTCTCGCCTGAAAATATATTAAAAGTTTATTTTGCGACCCAGAAAGAGTAATAAGAGTAATATTAAAACTACAGTGGCTTGCAAAAGTATTCGGCCCCCTTGAACTTTTCCACATTTTGTCACATTACAGCCACAAACATGAATCTATTTTATTGGAATTCCACGTGAAAGACCAACACAAAGTGGTGTACACGTGAGAAGTGGAATGAAAATCATACATGATTCCAAACATTTTTTACAAATAACTGAAAAGTGGGGTGTGCGTAATTATTCAGCCCCCTGAGTCAATACTTTGTAGAACCACCTTTTGCTGCAGTTACAGCTGCCAGTCTTTTAGGGTATGTCTCTACCAGCTTTGCACATCTAGAGACTGAAATTCTTGCCCATTCTTCTTTGCAAAACAGCTCCAGCTCAGTCAGATTAGATGGACAGCGTTTGTGAACAGCAGTTTTCAGATCTTGCCACAGATTCTCGATTGGATTTAGATCTGGACTTTGACTGGGCCATTCTAACACATGGATATGTTTTGTTTTAAACCATTCCATTGTTGCCCTGGCTTTATGTTTAGGGTCGTCGTCCTGCTGGAAGGTGAACCTCCGCCCCAGTCTCAAGTCTTTAGCAGACTCCAAGAGATTTTCTTCCAAGATTGCCCTGTATTTGGCTCCATCCATCTTCCCTGACCAGCTTCCCTGTCCCTGCTGAAGAGAAGCACCCCCAGAGCATGATGCTGCCACCACCATATTTGACAGTGGGGATGGTGTGTTCAGAGTGATGTGCAGTGTTAGTTGTCCGCCACACATAGCGTTTTGCATTTTGGCCAAAAAGTTCCATTTTGGTCTCATCTGACCAGAGCACCTTCTTCCACATGTTTGCTGTGTCCCCCACATGGCTTGTGGCAAACTGCAAATGGGACTTCTTATGGTTTTCTGTTAACAATGGCTTTCTTCTTGCCACTCTTCCATAAAGGCCAACTTTGTGAAGTGCACAACTAATAGTTGTCCTATGGACAGATTCCCCCACCTGAGCTGTAGATCTCTGCAGCTTGTCCAGAGTCACCATGGGCTTCTTGGCTGCATTTCAATAACTTTATCCCTGACCTGTCTGGTGTGTTCTTTGGACTTCATGGTGTTGTTGCTCCCAATATTCTCTTAGACAACCTCTGAGGCCGTCACAGAGCAGCTGTATTTGTACTGACATTAGATTACACACAGGTGCACTCCATTTAGTCATTAGCACTCATCAGGCAATGTCTATGGGCAACTGACTGCACTCAGACGAAAGGGGGCTGAATAATTACGCACACCCCGCTTTGCAGTTATTTATTTGTAAAAAATGTTGGGAATCATGTATGATTTTTGTTCCACTTCTCACGTGTACACCACTTTGTGTTGGTCTTTCACGTGGAATTCCAATAAAATTGATTCATGTTTGTGGCTGTAATGTGACAAAATGTGGGAAAGTTCTACTTTTGCAAGCCACTGTACGTAGCTGCCGCCATTGTTGGAAACTGGAATTGGCTCGGCTGCGCTTTGAATTCTGGGATATGGTTTTTCAATTTTGTTGTCCGGGTGGAAAATTGGGAGAAATTTGGGAGAATGGTGTCTCCGGGAGATTTTTGGGAGGGGCACTGAAATTCGGGATTCTCCCAGAAAAATCGGGAGGGTTGGCATGTATGCGTTGTCTCGTTTCACTGTGTACTCTACCACTGTACATGGTTGGAATGACAATAAAGCCACTTGACTTGACTTGACTTGAGAGCGGAGTGATGCAGTTTTTAAAGTAATGTCACAAACAGAAAAAATGAACATAATAAAAAACATGAGTAATATTTTGCATCTGAGTCACTTCTGAAACTCTCTGCCTTGCTCTGTGTTCCAGATATAGTAAGTACAAATATATTTAATGCGAGCAGATAAATGTCACGTTTGATGTGTGGATATTGAGAAAAAGGACCCAAATGCAGGACTTGCAGGGTGATTAAGGATGTGCATGGTGTTTATTGTAAAGACAGGATGAACAGAATATGAAAGGTTAAACTAAACTGAACTACTGAACAGGACTGGAGTGGACTGGAAATACACACGAATCGACGATGACGAGACAACTGGGGTAAACCGAGGGCTTTAATACACTGGGAAATGATGATGAGTGGAAACAGGTGAGAAGACTGCTGAACTAAATCTGATTAATGACACAGGAAGTAGAATTAAACACAATGCACAAAGACAAAAAGACTAACACAATAAAACAGGAAACAGGCATAGAAACCAAAACAATGACAAAGTCCAACTGAAAACAGTGGGTCACCAACCCAGAAGGCCTGACAGTAAAACTGATGGTTATGGGCTGTTTTTCATGTAAATTCTATGTGAACTAGTAACATATAAAAGATCATTAGCCAAAGCTGAAGACAATAATAAATGATAATACATGCATGCAAAAACATAAAATGTTGTCATTTGGGCACTTGAGGGCAGCAATGGTTAGCTTTTGTTGTCCTTTCCAAGTTTTTGGATTTCATAATGAATATGTTCTGTTGGTTTTCTGACTTCTGAATTCAGATACTGAAAAGAGAGACTTAATAAAACATAACTGTCATGGTCCTGGGTCGTTGACCCAGCATTACCTTGTGTATGTGTATATATAGTGGGTGTCAGTCTGTGCTCCTTGTCGGTTCGTCTGTGTTATTTTGGTGTTTCTCCGTGTCTCTCTGCTCCTCGCCTCGTGTCCTCCCTTTGTGTTATGATTTCAGGTTTGGTTTTTAGTTTTCCCAGTTTAGGTTTTGCCTGGCTTGTTCCTCATTTCCCGTTTATTTACAGTGTTCCAAGGTGACAAACCTCACTCGCATCTCCACCGCTGTCTGCAACTTGGGTCCACGACTGCTGCCCCAGCCGTGACAATAACATATAATAGTTTAAACCCTTACTGTTAATGTTCTGTTTGTCATTAAATTTACTGTTTATCACAACCTTGAAGGAAACCACAAACTCACAGAGATGGTAGAGAATAATTAGAGAAGCTGCAAAGAGAACACAGAGAACCAGCAGTGCCACTTTCTCTGCAGTGACTTTTGACCATCTATTTCATTTTGCATAATGAGAGTCAGGAGCTTCACCTGATGAACATTAAGAGGAGACACAGACATTAGAAAAGAACAGAAGTTGAAGACAATAACAATTGTGTCATATAAAGCAGTCAGAGTCTTTTCAGCTTTTCTGACATCATCTCAGCAACATGAAACAAACACACTGAACAGTTTCTTTTCATTCAGTCACAATGTCATGATTCTGGATCATTAACCAAGACTGTTTTTGGGGGACTGAATTCTTGTTTAATAATTGATGATCCGTTCAGTTCCTAATTTATTTTTTTACCCTACCCTGACACACACACACACACACACACACACACACACACACACACACACACACACACAGTCAGTGTTATGGAACGGCTGTGTGCAGGCAGGAATAGGACCCAAAGTGCAGACTCACGGAAACGAAACCTGAACTCAAAACAGCTTTAATGCTGAACTCAAAGTAACTAACTTCCAAAGTACAAACATTAACACAGGCAGGAAAACAAAATACACAGCATGAGTGAGGGTAGATAAGAGTAGATCGCGACACGGACACAGAGAAACACAGGGCTTAAATACACAGAGGGAGCAATCAGGGAATGGGTAACAGGAGGGAAACACAGCTGGGGCAAATCAGGCCTAACGAGAGAAAGGAAGCAAAACCAGACGCATTTACATGAGACACGGACTTTCAAAGTAAAACAGGAAACGTAACACAGAGACGCGAACTTGACAAGGGGATACAGCTGACAGGGGAGACAGAGCAACTAGAGAACACAGAGACATAAACCATAAGACAGAACTCTAACAAAGAAACCAAAGACTAGAAATGATAAATAATATAATAAACCCAAAACCCTGGGTCAACGACCCAGGCATCCTAACAGTCAGTGTGTTAAACCGATTTTTTTTAAAGTGTTTCTTCTGTTGGTTAACAAGTTGTCTAGTTTCTTTAATTTTATTTTTAACTAAACTTTTTGTTATAAAAAATATTTGAGTGTTTCAACAGCACAGGTACAACTGCAACTTTTTTAAAAAAGAAAATCAATAATGTTTATCAAATGATATAATACAGTTATCGTTGTTTTCTTTTAAGTAAACTCTTCACAGTTGTTTCAAATATTTTACTTCTTTTCCAGACAAACAGAAATTGCAGAGGAGGATTATTCAAATCATATTTTCAGATGTTTCAGAATTTTGGAACTAAAAAGCTACAGTTTAAAAAAAAAAAAAAAAAAAAGACTCTATAAGACAAATGCAAAAGTCAGACAGTTACAGTTTGACCACGGGGGGGCAGTATTTCCATGCCTGTATTTCTTTGTTTCCTCAGCAAATAAGTTTGAAATCAAGCCTCAAATAAATGAAATAAAAATGGACAAAACGTCATATGTGACCCAAATTTAACCTCATTTAAATCAATTATTCTTACACAAGGAACCTGACTGTGGATGAAGCCTCCTCCAATTCTTTTAAAATTCTAAAAAAAAAAAAGAAAAAAAAAAAGAAAACCACACCACTTTGTTCTTCTGAGTTCTTCAGACTCTGAAGTCAGAGTCTGAAGTTGTAGCAACACAGATTACAATTTGAAAATAGAAAGATGAAGAAAGAGCTTCAGCCAGATATAAGGAGTCATAATGAGATGTGCAAAGTGTAAATTGGAATAAAACATAATCTGCGTATTAATAAGAACACCTTGGAGCCAGGGTTTTATTTAGTCAATACATGATGCTCCTTGCCCCTCTCTTAATTAATCGAATAACAGAACTTTTACAATAAAGCTGTAAAACAATGTTGTTAGTGTGCTGACAACTTTTGATGTCTGAAGTGAAAATGAAACAAATCAAAGACCTGTTTTTTATTTCTTGCTAGAAATTCTAGTTCAGGGGTCCGTTCTTCGTACCTCGCTTACTACATCCAAGATCAAATGACACATCCAAGATCAAATCATCGCGCCAACTTTGAGCTCGCTATTCCGGTTCTCCGAACACACCTGTTGTTGACGATTAGTACAGCTGGATGAAGTAATGTGAGATCACTGGGTGGCTTAAAAGGGGCTACGCATCGATAGTAGAAACATTGATCGGCAACCCTTTGATTGGTCGGCGAAAATGTCGAAGGAGCGCGCTCAGTATTTTTCGGCAGCACAGCAAGAACTCTTGATTGAGGGATTTCAGGAGTTTCAGAGTTTAATTAAAACGCAAGGGAACACTGCAAAGGCTGCAAAAGCAAGGAGAGAGGGCTGGCAGAAAGTTGCTGACAAATTAAACTCGTAAGTAATTTATTATATTATATTACATTATATCGTCTTTCACATTAGAGCCACAACAGGACCCACTAGAACATGGGAACAAGTAAAAGTGAAATATAAGAATATTCTACAGAATGGTAATATTTATCACTTATATTGCTTTTAGTCTCTTGAAAAGAGACCCTGAAATAATCTGTTTGTTTATAACAGCAACCAAGAAAAGGGCAGAGCAAATAAAGACAGGTGGTGGTCCTGCACCCCCTCGTCACACCCCGGCAGAGGAGCTGGCCCTAGGGTTGAATGCCACCAGACCCATTGTTGAGGGCATCCTTGGGGGCAGCTCTTCCTTAGACCAGCAGCCGGGGTGCAGTAGCAGCAGCACCTTCATAACTGGTAAATGAGCTCATAATTCTATTTGTACAATGTAAAATATTTGGTTGTTGCCTTAATTAAAATGCTTTTTGTACTGTGACATTTATTGACATTGTGGGTTTTTTTGTGTGTAGTTTTACATAACACTCCATCACTTCTACCTGCAAGGGGTGAGTGAAGCATGCACAGTAAGTTGGGCGATATATATATCTTTTTTTTAAATTATTTAGACCAATAGGCTGTACCACATCCCTTTGTAACACCATTTTGTTTCCATTGCACAGGACAGTGAAGCAACCCTGTCAGATGACTGTGGTTTGGAGGAAGTCCCTGTAAGTGCATGCATAATTTGGCCTGAATTTGTATCTACTTGTGTACTTCTATGTGTTTCTGACTGCAGTATGATTTGCAGGCAAAGAGGCCGGCAGAGAGGCCTGATACAGAGGTGGGCAGTCTTGTAATTAATTTTACTTCCTATATGACATGTATTGACCGTTAAATGTTGTCTCTACAATTGAAACAGGGTGACATTTGTTTGCTCTATAAGAGAAGTCTCCAGCAAAAAATGGAGTATACTGAGCTAAAGAAACAAAAGCTTCTAGGTGAAATCGAACTTCAAGCTCTAATGAGGCAAAGTTCAACTAGAAATCGAGTTGCTTCAAAAGGAACTTCAGAGTAAGTAAAAATACACTTTCATACAGAGCACTATTGATGACCTTGCGTGATACAGTATATATGATTTTTTTCCTGGCAAATGATGACTGGCTTTTTTTTTTTGATGAGACAGAAAAAGATGCTCAAATAAATTTCAATGCAGTGCACTTTGGTTGGTCCAAGTGCACTGGCTGGAGGTCATCATCAGGCTGCACCTCCACCACAGGAGTCCTCTCCTTTCTGATGGTAGCAATGTTGTGCAGTACGGCACATGCAACAATAATGTCACATGCCCTGTCAGGTGCAACCCTCAGACTTTTCAGACACTGAAATCTTCCCTTTATTTGCCCAAAGGTCATTTCAATGCGTGCCCTTGTCCTGGCTAGAGCTGCATTGTAGCGGGTTCGTGGCCCAGGGTTGGGGTCAGGGAACGGTGTCATGAAGTACTGCCTGCATGCATAACCCCTGTCTCCAAGGAGAATCCCATCGTAGGCCCCTGTGTAATGGAGAAATGCTGTTATGTTAGGCCCAAAATGAGTATGACATATCAAAATAAGTCTCTTTTTCTTACCACGCTCAAATAACGCTGAAAATTCTTGAGTCATGCACTGATCCGGGCCATTTAGCTTCCACATTTGTGATATGGCACATAGAGTCACACACCATCTAAGAGATTTCATTATATGTGAACACACTCCTTTTCATTATATATTACCATCTAAAATATTAGTATTACTCACCTGCACATTTATACTGTGAACCTCCTTTCGATTGACAAAATCCCCTTCATTGGGGCCTGGGGGGGCCTTGATCGCAATGTGTGTGCAGTCTATGATACCAATCACATTAGGGAAGCCTGCGGACAATCGAGCTATAGTTACAGACATAGGTCATGATTGCATCACATTCATTATCGAATTTAATGTACCTGCAATAGAAAAAAAGCCCTGTTTGACAACCTGTGGTCTTAAGTGGCTTGGAAAAACCACAAACACACCCAGGAAATGCTTGAGTGCCAGGTATACTTTGCGAATGGAACGGCAGACAGCACTTTTGCCAATGTTCTCTGCGTCTCCAACAGCGTACAGAAACGTGCCACTCGCAAAGAAACGCAAGGCAATGCACACAGTTTGTGCAGTTGTTAATGCCCGACTACGGTGAGTGGAACTCTTAACATAGGGATCCAACAAGTTGGTTAAGTAAATAATACCCTCACGGGAAAATCGATATCTCTCTATGAGCACACTGTCGCGCTGAGCTAAAGGATCCTGTCTATCCCGCAATATACGCTGAATTCTGAAGACTCTCCTTATCAATCTTGCACCTTCCGCAGTGGGTTGCTCGCGTACAAACGGACAGGACATGGCTGCGACAGACTTCCCAAATCCACCTTCGCTTTTATAGCCGTGGTCTCTCATTTTGATTACACGAAGTAATTTACTATTACTACTCTAAAATATGAATTACATCTGAAATAATCAAATACATGAAATAGAATGATTAATAGTACATTTCCCTTTTTTTAGGAAATGACCTGTATGTAATCAATAAAAGAATCAAATACTGCATTATCTTTAGTTACATTGATAATATTTATTTATGGAAAAACTGGGGAAATATCGCTGTTGCTTTCGTATAAATGAAGCGGACATACCTGAGTGGCCGCGATCTAATCCTGTTTCCATAAAGTAAGCCTGCTCCCAAGCAGGTTTACGCTTACGGATCTGTTGCTATGACAGCAAGTCCCGGATGAGCTTCGGAGAACCGAACGATCCAAGATCACGCGAAATCGTCAACAATTACATCCAGCTAACTTACTTAGCGAGGTACGAAGAACGGACCCCAGTTCTAGTTCAGACTGAGGGTTAACTTCAGGGAGAGCCAAGGCCAACATAACAAACAAAACATCCCTGATATGAAAATAAAAGGAACTTACCTAACTCCAAAGAAAACAAAATATACAACCTATAACCACAACCTACCTAACAACACATAAACAGGAGTAAACAGGGAATCAAAACAAAAGGCAGCCTGAACATGGAAACACAAAAAAAGCACATACAAGTCAAAAAGGCATGCAAGCCTGCACAGGTATGGTAATCAAAATGGCCAAAGGGCCCAGAAACACAGGTCCACAAGCATTTTATAGTACTCTGCTGACTGGCAATTAAGCAGATTCTGTGAGCAGCATCCAATCAGGACAGAGGAGGTGGAGCCTAGACAGAACATAAGGCATTAGTTCAGAGAAGAAAACCAACATCCTCATGGGGGATGTAACAATGAAGAAAAAGGAGCTTCAGTGAGATCTGAGTGGTCATCAGAAAGAAAGAAAGACCTACTATAAGAACACCATAAGAAATGTGTTGTGCTTATAACAGAAAATGTCAGTGTTGTGTTTTGTCAATACATAATGATATTTAATTCTAGATGACTTGTAATATAACAAAACTTGAATCTTATCTATGTTGGCTTTTCATGAATAAAATGAGGTGAAGAAGAACAAAATGAGGAACTGATTATTTTGATATGTGATGTTTCAAGATGCTTTCACCTGATACACGAGGTTTCCCTTTGGTCCTGTTGGCAGCTGTAGTTATCATAGTTTTAAGCCTGAGTAGTGTATCTGCACTCAAATACAATACTGTGTGTTTTAAGATTGAACTGAAGATATTTCTATGTTTAAAAAATGACTGTGAAAAACTATAATTGCAGATTTCTTCTTTACTTCAGGAGAAAATGTTCATTGTATTTTTATTGAGATGATGTCAGAAAAGCTGTTGTTTCCACTTTCTGAGTCTGTCTACCTTATATTATAGAGGTGTTCATATTATTTTTGTCCACCTTCTGCACTTGTCCGAATCATCTCTTTTTCTTGTTTAAGCGATTTTCAGTTGAAAGTCCTGACTCTCAAGATGAAATATCAACCAGATGATGTGTGACCACAGAGAGAGCAGTCCTGGTTGTTCTCTGTGCTCTCCTCGCAGCACCAGTGTTTGTTATTTACCAGTTCTGTGAGCATGCGGTCAGATGACCTCAGGAAATCGCATGATAAGGTGGGGTCAGGTTCCACAATGAGCTCACCCGAAACCCTGGCTGATTGGGACCCACACCCGTTTTCACGCCTTGGCTCATGTGATTAGAGGATCATCAGGGGGTCCTTTTGTCCCTCTTTGGGGGGATACTCCCACTGGGTTTAAATCTGGGACTCTCCGCCAGTTGACATTAGAACTGAAGAAGCTTCTCGGATGAGAGGTGAAACGTCTTCAAGCAACTTAAAGAAGTCCAGACGCTTTTCTTTGCAAGCTCCTTTGACTATGATGACCTGGATGACTGAGAACCTTCACAGACACAACACAGACTACCAGTCAAAGGTTTGGACACACACTCATTTAATGGTTTTTCTTTATTTTCATGACTATTTAAACTGTAGATTCTCACTGAAAGCATCAAAACTTTGAATGATCACATATGTAGTAAACAAAAAAGTGTGACATAACTCAAAATGTTTCTTATTTTAGATTTTTTCAAAATAGCCACCCTTTGCTTTGATTCCTGCTTTGCACACTCTTGGCATTCTCTCGGTAGTCACCTTAAATGGTTTTCCAGCTTTGTACCAGCCAGACTTCTGCACAACACAACTGATGGTCCCAACAGCATTAAGAAGGCAAGAAATTCCACAAATGAACCCTGACAAGGCACACCTGTGAAGTGAAACCATTTCAGGTGATTACATCAAAGCTCAGTGAGAGAAGGCCAAGGGTTTGCAGCGCAGTCAACAAAGCAAAGGGTGTCTACATTCACAAATCTAAAATATAAAACATATTTAGAGTTATCTATTATTTTTTTCTTTGCTACATAATTCTTCATATCTCTGATGTCTTCTGTTTGTTTCTACTATGTAGAAAGTAGTAAAAATATTATAAAAACATTAAATGAGAAGCTGTGTTCAAACTTTTGACTGTTAGTGTATATCTATATGGTAACTTGTTGATTTTAAATCATTTAACATGTGTCTGTTAATCCTACAAGTTCAGCTGCTTGAATTGAATAGTAAGTAAGTAAAATTTATTTATATAGCACTTTTTAAGACAAGAAACTATAACAAAGTGCTTGACATGAAAATGTAAAAGCATATCAAACACTAACAATATAAAGGTGCAATATAAAAGTACAAAAGCATATCAAATAAAACAACATATTACCCAAATGCCTGTCTAAACAGATGTGTTTTAGGCTGTATTTTAAAAGAATCCACAGAGTGGGGGAGGTTACTGTTCCACAGCATTGGAGCTAGGGTTTGAAAAGTGCAATCCCCTTTCCTTTTTTAAACAGGTCCATGGAATAGATAGAAGGCCACTATCAGTAGATCTAAGAATCCACTTTGGAGAGTAGGGTTGGAGAAGCTCATTGATATAGGTGGGGGCCTCACCTCACCTCACCTCACCTTACATAAATGTAAAAGTGAGGATTTTAAACTTATCTGTACCCAACTGGAAGCCAGTGCAAGGATTTTAACATGGGAGTGATATGGGAGAAGTTATTACTGTTAGAAGCCTTGCTGCAGCATTTTGGACTGCTTGGAGGGGATTTAAGGAAGCCTTAGACAGACAGGAAAAGAGTGCATTACAATAGTCTAACCAGGAGGAGATGAAGGCGTGGACAAGCATCTCCAGTTCAGCTTTGGAGACAACAGTCCTAAGTTTGGCAATATTTCTTAAATGAAAGAAGCAGGAGCGGGTCACAGATTTAATATGAGCGTCAAAAGACAGAGATTGATCAAAGATTATCCCAAGATTCCGAGCAGTGGCTTTTATCGAGGATGAAAAAGGACCCAGATGTTGGCTAATTTGGGGCTTGATACTCTCTGGAGCAAGAATTAAGCACTCAGTCTTGTCTGCGTTCAGCTGCAGAAAATTGTTTGTCATCGAAACATTAATTTTCTTAGGACAGTCCATTAGAGTGGATAATTTGTCTAATTCCCTAGGTTTAAAACAGATGTATAATTGGATATCGTCTGCATACAGATGGTAGGAAATAGTCTTGAAACTGCTAATGATACGGCCTAAAGGAAAAATATATAATGAAAATAACAGGGGGCTTAAAACTGAACCTTGTGGGACTCCACATGAAAATTTAGGTACATCTGACCGGAAGTTTCCCACTGAAACTAAAAGTGTTCTATCTACTAGAAATGAGGTGAACCACTTTAGGACAGATACAATACAATACAATACAACTTTATTTATAGAGCACATTTAAAAACCAACGGTATACCAAAGTGCTTCACATAAAACACAGAAAATAAGACATAAATATTATAAATATTAAATATTATAGGACCATAACAAAGTACCAAGTATGCTAACAGGTCAGTGTCACTAATACACAGGAATAGCATTAAATGCATATTAAGTAAAGCATGTTAAAAGCACATGTATAAAAGGTAAAATGGAGTAAGTAGAGGGATCAGATACAGGCATTAACAAGCAGGAAAGCAAAGGTTAAATAAATAGGTTTTAATCCAGATATCCCTACCATATGATTTAAGCGATGGATTAAGATCTGATGGTCAATGGTATCAAAGGCTGAGCTAAGGTCCAAAAGAACAAGGACTGAGCAATCACCCCGCCATCAAAAGGTCATTTGTGACCTCCCAGCCCATTGTTCCCTCAGTGGGCTGGTTTCAGTCATTATGTAAATGTACTGTTTATAAGATTTGGGGAAACCTGCAGTCAGCTGAGACTGAAGAAGTCACTTGGATGAGTGACGAAACGTTTCTCCCACAAAACGCTACGTCCAGATGAACAGAATCAACTTTTGGAGATTTACTTTCCTGGATGATTGCGAATGCATCAAGACGTCATTTGTGACTTTCAGGAGAGTGGAATCCTCCTGTGGAGTGTAACTTTCTAAAACCAGATTGAAAGTTATCAAGAATATTATGCTTCTCCAGTGCTTTCTTTACTTGTGACCAAATGACTTTTTTTTTAAATTTTAGAGATGAAAGGAAGTTTTGAGATGGGCCTGTAGCTTGACTGAAGTGTTGCATCCAAGTTAGGCTTTATCAGCAGAGGTTTGATATCCCCTGTTTGAAGCACCTGGGGACGGAGCCAGATAGCAGGGAACAGTTTCAGCGTGGAGGGTCCAATGGTATAAAAAAAGTTACACAATAACGCAGTAGGTAGGACATCAGCTGGACTCGTTGAGGGTTTCATTTGGGTCAGTATTTCCAATAGATCTTTTAAAGAAACTGGGTGAAAGGAATCCATAATTATGGAGTGTGGAAGATCATGGTTGAAGGGGTTATCAAAGGGAGTTATGTTACTTCTTAGGCCACTAATCTTATCTTGAAAAAAATCTTAAAAAGTCACTACAGTCCTTATCTGAAAAGACAGGTGTACACGGCGTTGGGGGGAGGCGATGCTCCTCACTGTATTGAAGACAACTTTAGGATTTCTTTTTCCTACTTCAAGTAGTTTAGAGAAATAAGTGGCTCTCGAGTCTTTCACCATGTCATTAAAGGAAGAGAACAGTTCTTTTAAGTTGGGCTTATGAACCTCAAGTTTTGTAATTTTCCACAGGTGCTCAGTTTTGCGGCACATTCGCCTAAATCTGCGGATAGCTTCTGTGAACCAGGGCAGGGATTAAACAGTGCTGACTTTCCTGATTTTAAGAGGAGTCACTTTATCTAGAATTTTTTGACATTGTGAGTTGAAGGAGGCCACATCTATATCATCAGTTTCAGGTAAATTGTTATCAAACAACTCCACAAATTCCTCCACCACAGAGTCGGTAATTAATCCCGAATGTTTAACATGAACAGAGGGCAGAGTGTCACAGGTAAAAGACAGATCAAATAAAAGATATTTATGATCACTAACAACTAACTGGACCGATATCCAGACCAAGCGATAAAATCAGATCCAGGGTGTGGCTACCGCTGGGTGCTGGCTCAGTCATATGTTGGGCAAAATTAGTGGCCTATATATTAAGATCACATAGAAGGGATAAGTCCTATTACTCTTCATCATCTAAATCTCAAAAGAGTCAATTCAATTTTATTTATATAGCGCCAAATCACAACAACAGTCGCCTCAAGGTGCTTTATATTGTAAGGTAGACCCTACAATAAGCACTTTGGCGACAGTGGGAAGGAAAAACTCCCTTAACAGAAGGGGTCCTCACCAGACGACAGAAAAAGGAGTTTCTTGCATTAACAGCCAGCCCACCTCCACATCCTGAAAGACGCGGTGCGGTTAGACAAATACAGTCTGCTGGGTACAGTTCATTAAAATGAACAAATTCCATATTCCACTGCCAAGTTTTGGTTAGGAACATGAAAATCCAAGTTATTCCTAATAAAAAGGTCACTGAGGACAAATGCCTTATTTGAGATGGAACGGCAGTTTGATAGGATCATCTTAATCGGAGGGGCTGGAGCATCTCTGTTTCCATCCTGAGGGGCTTGGTGCAGGTTTGCACTGCACACTCCTCGGGACTTCTTACCATTTATCATAAGCCGTGCATTTAGTTGGAGGTCCGTCTTAGCTAAAACATCCAATGCCGGGAGCCCCGAGCAGGATGCTAAATTAACGGTACTCCTATATTTCCGTAATCTCACTTGGATACCTGCTCTCCTTCCTGACAATTATTTGTCCGGTTTCTGCCTGACACAGGCAAGCATGGGAGGTTATAGGCAACAGCTGATCACCCAAATGGTGGGGGGAGGCCTACAAAGTGTTTCCAGTTTTCATCCATAGACTACATTGTTGATTTAATCTGAAATAAATCGTAAACATAGGTAACTGTAATCTCATCTACAGACAACAGCAGAATAGGTAATGCAACACAAAACAGAAGAATAGAGAACCAATCACAGGCGCCATTTTGCTTTCTACTTCAGTCCCCAGCAGCACCAGAGGACTCTCTGGGGAATAGTGAGATGGTAATGATCCTGACTAAATGTTCTGTGACCACTGCATATGCTGTTAGGTTGTCTGGGTTGCGTGATGCCGAATCATCCACAAACACCACCGGAGTAGAGCTAGCCGGTGGTGTGTCCTGTAGGTCAGGTCTGGAGGAAGAGATTTCAGGAAGCTGCTATAAAATCTTGTGGTTCAACATCTGCTTCTGTGTGGCGAAGTGAAGCTGGGTTTAGCATATCACATCTTTTACTGTGAAATGTAGCCTTTCCAGTAATACAATGAGATAACATATGTTACGTCCCCAAGAAGGAGGTCTAGGGGTGTGTGTGGGGACTGGTTACAAATGGGTCCAGAACAGAATGAAAGGAAACCAGACTGAGGTGTTTAGCAAATATTATAGATAATCTTAACTGAAAGAGCCAGCAACTCCGTTTTACCAATAACACTAGAAAAAGAAAAAGGTCACAACAACCAAACAAAAAAAAACTCCACACCATGAGGAGGCACTTCCGTGGGCCCACAGGCCCACCCTGTCACTAGCAGCAGCAAGCTCCACTACTACTGCTGCTGAGGCCCACAAGCCCACACTACTCACATGAAGCAGCTACTCTCCCCACTGCTCCTACAGCTCCAAACCACAGGCAGGACAATCTCATAATAGGACCTCTTTCGACACCTAGAACACAATGTGGACACACCAGAGAAAACCACCCTCCCACATCCAGTTCATCCCCAGCTTATACAACATCAGAGAGGTGATTACTGACTGGGCCTAGGTGGTAAACGAGGCCAATGAACAGCAGCTGTGTCCTGGGGAAAGAGGCGGGTGAGAGAGAGACAGAGGGGTGGAGCAAGTGAAGAGGAGGAGGCAGAGGGAGAGAACACCACACCCAACAAAGGCAGTTTCAGGAGGCCCTGATAGGGTTGTAACACATAACATATGAGCAGCTAATAAATGCTTCCTTTTCAGCTGTTGCTGCTGCTTGCAGGTAGAGGACGGCCTGCTGGTCTTTGTCATTCCCTGTGCTGCTGTATCGAAACAGAGCTCAAGTATCCAAATTTTCCTCCACTGTCTGGGGGAATGGTTTATTAGGATATGATCATCCTAAAGTTGTTGCAGTCTGTAGTGCAAATTTTAAGTCATGGAAAGCTTTCTCTGCATAATCAGTCTGCTGTAATCTATACAAATAGTTGTGATTCTACCAAACCTCTTAAATTAACGCTGAAACATCTGCACTTCAATCACATATAGATTGGTGGATTTATTATCTGTCATCATATGCGTCATTTTTCAAATACTCATGGACCTAAATGAACAGCTATGATTAAAGCAGGCATGGTGATGTAGTAGTTATCACAGTGACATTTCTATTCTTGGTTTCTGTTTGCTGTATGCCACAGCACCTACTGTAAGATATATGAAATAATTTTAAACTTCTTTTTTTATTAGTAGATTAGACCTGAAGATTGACCAAAATTTTGGACAAACGTCATCTAATACCAGCCCCTGGTGACTTATAGTGTCACCAGGTATGGCATGTATGCAAGATTAGTGGGAGAACCCTAACCCAACAAAACACACACACACACACACACACACACACACACACACACACACACACACACACACACACACACACACACACACAGACAGGGAGGATAGAGGATAGAAAGAGAAAGCAAAAGGAGGAAGAGAGAGAGAAAGAAAGAGAGGGGTGAGTCAGCTCAGGAGGACAGGGAGACCATATCATTTATTTTATGAGATAAACCAATGAGGCACAGTAGCAGGACAAGCAGATGCCTGATTATTGTATCTTCGTCTGTTATTTAGTTTAGTTATTATTTAGTTTGATCAAAAATCAAGTTACGACTCCTTATTAAAACTCACAAGGCATCTAATCAAGAACTTCCTCTGAAACCATGAAAAAGAATACAAACATCATCTCTTCAATGTCATCTTTGTTATGGAAAATTTGTAATTTATTTTATTCACATAAAAAAGGAAGTAGAGCATTTTTTAATAACCACGAGTTAAAAAAAAGTCTGATATTGTGGAACAGTTCTTCGTAAAGCCCTCCCCATTTGTCTATTTGACAGGAAGGTTTTTTTCAATTTCTGGATTGTATTCTCAGACTCATTGTAAGAGGGCAGATGATTGTCTAATTTGAATGCTGAAACACATTTTTCTGTGTCAGCATTAGTTCATAGTTTTATTTTGTAGAGAGGTAGCTACATGGACAGTTGAGATGGGATTAATCATGATGGTTGGGACTGTGAAAGTACCTGGATCAAAAGGGGAGATCAAGGCCTCAAATGCTAGTTTCATATATGTCATGGTCCTGGGTCGTTGAGTCAATGCTTTAAATTTATGAACTTCTTGATTAATTATTATGGTGTTTTTGGAGCGACTCATATTTCCTAGTTTAGTTTTGCTTATATTTATTAGTTTTTCTAAATGTTTTCCCCCTGTGGTTCTGGTTTAGTTCCCTTAGTGTTTTCCTTCCCTGTGTGTTGTGCACAGTGTTTCCTGTGTTTATCAGTCTTGTTATCATGTCCCATCTATTATAGTCTTCGTCTCTGCGTTCTATAGTCTCCATCACCCTCTTAGTGGTGTCTCTGTATTTTGTCTCCCTTACCTTTTCCGGTGTTGCTCTCCTTGTGTTTCATCTCAACTCCACAGTCTGTCGTGTGTTTCATGTCTTGTTTCTTATTCCCTCTCCTATTGTGAAGCTCAAAGTGTTTTATTTTGAAGCTACCTTGTCTCATGTGTGTTATGTTCAGTTTTGCAGTTTTGTTCTGTCAGATTTGTCATGCAAATTTCCTAACAGACATATTTCGAAGTAACCAGCAGCAACTAGACAGTGCACAACTTACACTTCAAACACTTCCTTTGTGGTCATGTGTCTATAAATGCCCTGCATACTGTTTGTTCTTTTTTCAGTGCATGATTCTTTTCTTTTGTTTGTTGTCCCCTCTCATGTGTACCAGGGCTATTTGAAGATAAGAACTGAGAACTGAGAAATGTGACTGAAGAAGAAATATTTAAAGCATCATGGGAATCCCCCAGTATCCCAGACTTCTTGTAGAGTAACTGAGGGAGGATTCAGAGTCACCTGATCCAGCCCAACTAGATGCTTTAGAAAAAAGGAAATTTTTAAGCCTAATCTTAAAAGTAGAGATAGTGTCTGTCTCCTGAATCCAAACTGGAAGCTGGTTCCACAGAAGAGGGGCCTGAAAACTGAAGGCTCTCAATCACATTCTACTTTTAAATACTCTAGGAACAACAAGTAAGCCTGCAGTGCGAGAGCGAAGTGCTCTAATAGGGTGATATGGTACTAGAAGGTCATTAAGATAAGATGGGGCCTGACTATTTAAGACCTTGTGAAGAGCAGAATTTTGAATTCAATTCTGGATTTAACAGGGAGCCAGTGAAGGAAGCCAATACAGGAGAAATATGCTCTCTCTTTCTAGTCCCTGTCAGTACCCTTGCTGCAGCATTTTGGATTAACTGAAGGCTTTTCAGGGACCTTTTTGTCATGGTTCGCGGCTTGGCATCTGAGGAGCGTTTGGGATGCCCAGGTGGCCACACCTTCGGGTGGGGCTGTCATCTCCGCACCTGCATCGCATTCCAGGCGATCATCAGGAGGACGATTAACCCCGCATGGTCGGGTGCTCCACGCCAGTCCGTCAGTCGCCATTCAGTGGTTATTGCCCGGCGTGTTCGTACCTTCACCTGCCTGTCCTCCTGACTGCCTAGATTTCAGAGAAACCGCCTATCATCCTCTCCATCTCCCTGGAATCCTCTCCCGCGGGCACTCCTTCCTCTGGTTTAAACGGTCCCGATCACGGCGTCCCCGTGTCGTTTATTTCCCGGTCTCTTCTGTTTAGCGCTAAAGCAGCGTGTTCTCTTTGGTTATTCCGGGTCACCTTTGGTTAAAAACTAAAGTTTGTTTTGTGTGCATTTCTGCGTATTGTGTTTGCTTTTGGGTCCAGCTTGCGTGTTAGAACTAGGTTCATGACACTTTTAGGACATCCTGATAATAATGAATTACAGTAGTCCAGCCTACAAGTAAAAAAAAAAAAAATGCATGAACTAGTTTTTCAGCGTCGCTTTGAGACAGGATAATTTTAGAGATATTGTGCAAATGGAAGAAAGCAGTCCTACATACTTGTTTAGTATGTGCCTTAAAGGAAATGACTCTAAGATTCCTCACAGTGTTATTGGAGGCCAGGGTAATGCCATTCATAGTAAGTATCTGGTAAGACCCCATGTTGCATGTTTATAAGATTTTCAGGGCCGAGTACAGTAACATCAGTTTTATCTGAATTTAGAGGCAGAAAATTAAAGGTCATCCAGGTCTTTATATCTTTAAGACATTCCTTCATTTTAAGTAACTGGTGTGTGTTCTCTGGTTTCATGGATAGATAAAGTTGGGTTTCATCTGCTCAGCAGTGAAAATGTTATGCTGTGCATGTATTGTTTTCTATACACACAGACAGTGTAGAGAAGATTTAGTCACTGTGTGGTTTCAGTGGACAATTGCGACAAAAAAAAAAACAACCACACAGATGGGGGAAAAAAAAAAAAAAATGACCCCAGCTTTCTGTGGTAGAGTAGCACATTCGCTTCTTTTTATTGAAAAAATTCCCTGAATGAAAATGACTATTATGCCAGTTCTTCTTCTTTGTTTTACTGGCAATTAGCAACCTATTTAATTAGAGGAGGTAGTTGTATTGCCCTCTAGTGGAAGAGAATGTAATTATTCTGCCTGTTACTCATGCTGATCGCTCAGGTGAACCAGATAATCTTCCACTGCACACCTCTGTACTATGGCACAGTGATTGGGAAACACTGTTCTAGAGTGACTCATATTTCCTAGTTTAGTTTTTCTTATATTTAATACTTTTTCTAAAATTTTTTCCCTTGTGGTTCTGGTTTAGCTCCCTTAGTAATTTCCTTCCCTGTGTGTTGTCCGCAGTTTCCTGTGTTTGTCAGTCTTCGTCTCTGCGTTCAGTTATTCAAAGATAAGCTGTAGGGCTGTACTTCAGGTCTCCTCTCCATTCTTTAACTTGAACAGGAAGTTTGTATTCTCCATCTTAAAGGTTTGAACAACTTTTTAAAGCCACAAAAGTGTAAAGGGAAATATTTATGATGAGTGTAGATGCTGACCAAAGATGTACAAATATGGAGATATTGATGATAGGACACGAAGATGAGACAGAGACAAACTGGACAAGAAAGGGGAACCAACATAAAAACCACCCCCAAAACTATAGTCATTAAAAATTGACTTTCAAGGAAATACTAAACACAGCACAGAGGTAGAACATAAATACTTCTTAAATTGAAGAGAATAAATCATTGTGATAATAATAATAATAATAATAAAAAATAAAATTGAAAAATATTGACTGAAAAGTTGTTGGCTTTATATCGTACAGCCTTTTCAGTATTTGGCTTAAGAGAAAGTTGAAAACAGGTGACAAAACAGTTTAAAAAAAAAAGGTTCAGACAAAATAGTATTCAAAGCTTATTAAAACCACACTGAGTAAAACAAAAATTGCTTCCTTGCTGAATTTTGTGACTCATGTCTTGGACTGACAGATCAGGTGGTTCTTGTCCACCACCTGCTTTCTTCTGGTCGTGAATAAGGGCTATGGGATAAGAGGAGTAACAAAGTTATAACCAGGAAAAGAAGAAGCCAAACAGAGCAAACTGGGAAAAATGTGTTACGGTGGCGTAGGCCAGAGCGTGAGAGTGGAACCAAAAGCACATTTAGATGGAGGTACTGTAGGCCTTCCCCAAACCGCAGCTCAATTCACCTTTACCTACTAAAACGCTGTCAAACCTTAAATGAGGACGTGGGCCCAGCGAGTGAAAGCTTTATTTACAAAACATGAGAATTGCACTTGAAGCTGTGAGCTTCAGAGGGTTCGGGTGCTTGAAGCTCATGGTGAGTGAACTACAGTGGGGTCAAAGAGGGGGTCGTGGTTTGACGGGCGATAGTCAGAGTCACTGCAACAGAGGGAGAGGGATATCAGAATTGCACTGGTGAGATCACGGGACATAGAACGAGTTATTCTTTCAGAGGCTTACTTGTTTGCAGGTGGAGAGAATTGTGAGAGTGGAGTAGTCGACGAGCTCCGGGTGAGTATCCTGGTGGAGGGAGTGTTAGCAGAGAGTCTAGGCCGAGTGATCCAGCGATTCTAAATAACGAAGGCAGAGAGGCAGGCAGGTGAAGTTTGGAAACAGAGTATGAGTCGTGGCTGAGATTGCACAGAGAAAACATGGAAATGTATTTTATTGGTCACATGTTATGGTAATATTGTTTTTTTGTCACTTAATTGTACATGTGTGGGACAGCATTCAGCTACAACTTGCACACAGTTAGGCGTCGTGAGACAGTTGCAGACACACAGTGGGGGGATTCAACTGGTGGTGAAGCCTTTTGTTTTTATATCTCTCAGGAGGGACGAAACTCACACACACAGAGTAATCTTAAGGTGACACTGTAAGAGGAGAAGAGGAATGAAAGGCCAAGCACTAACGTAGGTTAGCAGACCCCCAAAGTTTGATTCTGTTCATCTGGATGTAGTGTTTTCAGTGGGAGAAACGTTTTGTCACTCATCCAAGTGACTTCTTCAGTCTGACTGAAGAAGTCACTTGGATGAGTGAGTGAGTCTGACACTTAGATGAGTGACGAAACGTTTCTTCCTCTGAAAACTCTATGTCCAGTTGAACAGAATCAGACTTTGGGGATTTACTTTACTGAATGATTGGGCATGCATCAAGACGTAGGTAGGTTAGCAGACGATCTGGTGAAGGCTAGTTGTGTGCGCTGGTCTTAAATAAAGCTGGCTCAATCACCACCAGGTGTAGATACTGGGTGAGATGATGATGACTCCAGAGGTGGAGACCACAGCACTGTAGAAACATACTGCCACTCACCCGAACAATGACAAATAGTTTAATTTAGAAGGACTCAAGTTAACCCCCAGATATTTTGGAGGCGGGAACAACAAAAGTAAAAACGCAAAGAAGGTGTTGTGTTGTTTTGGTCTGTTTTGTTTGGATCGCAGCAAAAAAAAATCGAACAGTGTCATCTCCCTAAAGCTTTTCTGTTCAGACATTCCTGGAGACGAGATTGAGCAACGTAATGAATCTGATAACAAGTTCTGAATTGGACTGAAAGATGGTAGAGCAGGATTCTTGAACTTCGGGCCTTGAGGGCTGGCGTCCTGCAGGTTTTAGATCTCACTCTCGGTCAACACACCTGAATCAAATGATTAGTTCATTACCAGGCCTCTGGAGAACTTCAAGACATGTTGAGGAGGTAATTTAGCCATTTAAATCAGCTGTGTTGGATCAAGGACACATCTAAAACCTGCAGGACACTGGCCCTCGAGGCCTGGAGTTCGAGACCTCTGCTGTAGAGGGCATATGGTTGTGGGTCGATGGCGCAGCAGCAACTGGGCACCAACAATTTAAATGGGACAAATAGTGAATATACTGGAGAGGACTGTGAACAGCTCATGACCAGAAGTATTGGTTTAAATCATCCTTCACAGAACCTTTACAGAATTAATTGTGAAAAACCAGCAGTAACTGGACAACTTAAATCTATGTGCCTGAAACTGACTTCAGCCTGTAAAATATGAACAACATTTGCTTAACAAGGTACATATGGCTGCTGTGTGTGCTAAACTCAAATGCACACATATTATATTATCACAGCAATGTTCTCTTTGCAAAATTTGTTCGCATGGCTATGTTTAGATGTGTTTTCTCAAATTTAAGACCAACGTTTGTGTTGCTTTTCATCTAACAGCTGTGTTAAAACACCAGCTCATCCAATCAACAGTTCTTTTTTTTCTGCCTTGACCTGCTCACTTCTTATTTGAAACACTTTGTTGTTTTTTAATAGCAATCTGAGAGAACTCAGATGTTTTGTATGTGAGAAGTCCGCACATTAGACCACAGGGCACACATCTCAACAACAAATCAACAACTTTGCCTTGGTTGTAATAACAGCAGTTACTCTGGTAGGAGGAACAAGACGATCAATGACGCCTCCTCCATCCGCTTTAGCTTAGGAAGTTGGTTTTTTTAAAAGCTGTGAAACATGAAGTTGCCATTTATGCTTATTACAAGTCTACAGTAAGGCGCAAGGAAAGAATTAGAATGAGCACCAGTGCTTATTTACATCTATATTAAATGCATAGTAATAGAATAAATAACAACAAGAGTTTATCAGAGTAATTATTAATCTTTTGTTATGTTTTTGTGATTCAGAGACAGTTGGACTCACTCTGCAGTCAGGATTTTGAAGCCTCAGCATGATGAGCCGTCCACAGAGCTGCAGAGAAGGTAAGAACAGTGACCCCTTAAAACCTTAAATATGAAATCATTGCAAGAAAATTCTAGTTATTTTAAAAATGGAAAGTTTATTTAACCCTCATACAAATTTGTTTAAAAAATTATATCAGTTTTAATTTCCATATATGATTTTTAATTTGCATCATATTTGCTACACCTAGTTTTTTTTTAAATGTATTTATTTAAAATCTTTTGTGCAATTCACACCAATGACGTAGAGGTTTCAAAAACCCAGAATAAAATGTAGCTACCAAATATGATACACCAGGCTTTAAGGGGTAATGAGGTGATAAAACAACAGCAAGGTGACAAAGAGAGAGCTTCGATCTGATCTGAGTGATCTTCATCAGGCTAACAATCATCAGTCTGACTAAAATTGATTTTAATAAAAGGTGTGTGTGGCAGTAAAGACGGACCCGACCACACTTCAATGCTTTTCAGCATACTTCTTTCTTTTATTTACTTCTTGCTGTCAAGTTACACACACAGCTGCAGCTTTCCAGCTCGCAGCTGAACACTTCAACAACAGCAACTTTCATTTAGCACCCAGTTCACTCTTACATGCAGGGGAGGTGTGTCAGCCTCCACCGCAGCAGCACCACGAACCACGCCCGCCACAGTGTGAATATGTCACAGTCCTGGGTCTGTGACCCAGTGTGTTGAGTTGTTTATTATTTATTTGCTGCATTATTATTGCCTGTGTTTTGGTTTTGTATTTCCACATCCTAGGTTTTAGTCCCTTTACCCCTCATGTTACTCTGTGCTCCCTCTGTTTCTGTGTCTGGTCATCCCTGCCTGTGTCGTCTCTCTGTTCCAGTTCAGGTCTCTGTGTAAAGTCCGTGTCTCTGTGTCTGTGTCTTTGCATGTATGTTGAGTTGAGACCTTGTTGTCAAGGTCCGCGTCCTATGTCAGTGTATTTAGGTTGCATCCTCCCTGTCTCGTCATGTCAGTTAGGTTCAGCTGTGTCTCCCTCCTGTGTGCAGTTTCCTCATTTCTCTCTCTGTGCATTTCTAGTGTGTGTTCATGTGTGCACGTCACTGGTCTGTCTCTGTTTCCTCCTTGTGTCATTCCGTGTTTCACCCTGGCATTGTCCTGCATTGTACCCCGCGAGTCATAGTTTCAGGTTTGTTTAGTTTGTTTATTTCTTAGTTCCTGTCCTCGCCACCTCTGCGTCACTCTACTGACAGCTTTATTGACACCCCGTGTCAACAAAGCTCACTCTTCTCATATAAGTCAGTGCCTGCATTTCTGGGTCCTTCTCTCACTCCACACGGCTTGTCTCACTAGCCGTGACAGAATAAGGTTTGTATACTGGAATAGAACAACATTAACTGTACATGACCTAAAAATATCCCAAGCCCACGTTAATTCTTTAATCACTCACTCATTCTCTTATAAGGTGAGACACATTGGACGCCAGTCATTCTTTAATCATATCAATTTATTTTAGTCCTTGCAGTTATCAAAAATGTAAAGATTCGAAATAATTGTTGTCAGAGAGGATAAATCAATATTTACAAATATGCAAGAAAGAATAATAAGATAAACTGTTAAGTGTTTAAAGGTGTGAAAAAGGAAGTAACCGAGACCAAATAAAAAGAGGAACTGACCATAAGGACGTGTGACATGATAACATGTTTTAACATGGGTGATATTTACGTATGCGATGTTTCCTGTTGGAGGAAAGCATCTTAATCAACTTAAATGTTCTTGCATTGGCATTCTACTATAATACAGTGTACTATTATAGTAGTACTATAGTATTATATTTTGAAAATTTTTTTAAAACTGTTATAACAGATGAATACACATTTTTCTGAAGGCTCACATCTGTTTCTCCTCTAAATGTTCATCAGGTGAAACTGACTCTTGGCATGCAAAGTCAAGCACAAGGTCAAAGGTCAAGGTAGAGAGAGTGGCCCTGGTGGTTCTCTGTCTTCTGCTGGCAGCTGCTCTCCTCATTATTTATCGCCTCAGTGAGTTTGCAAGTGAGTTTTCTTTTTTTTATTTTCTATAAATAAGATGAGGTGCAAACATTACTGCATATTCCACAAATTATTGCACTAACCCTAACCCAAAGATTGTTTATCTTTTACAGAGCTTTTCTTCTTTTGCTTTTTTAAATTTTTCTTAATTTACAAAATCTTTGTTTCTCTCATTTTTTAACTCAGCGTTTGAAAACATGAAAACCAGAGAATCACTGAAAAAACTGGAAGATCACATAATGAAAGGTGAAAATGTTCTGACAGGTAAGCATTTTTTTTTACATTCAATCGTCAAAAAAAACGATAGTCCTGATTAAATTAATTATTAGTTATCCTTTATTCTAACAGAGACTCTCTTAAATCATGCAGCACAGTGCACCCTACCTTTCTGAAACCCCAAATTACGTTTGGATGAATTTTCTCTTTGGCATATTTGTATCCTTATAGATATATATGAACAGTAATTTTTTTTCCACGAGACTGAAATCATTGCTGTAATCTCTTCGAAGATGATTCATTTTATAAATGTGAAGAAGGCTGGGAGGAACATGGAGGAAAGTGCTATTACTTCTCCATCAGTCAATCATCCTGGAAACAGAGCAGAGATGAATGTAGAGCTAAAGGAGGAGACCTGGTTAAGATAGACAGCAGAGAGGAGCAGGTATTAAACACTAGTCATGTTTCCACGTATTTCAGTACAGAGCTGTCAAATAAGGTAATTTTCTTTTTCTTTTTGTGATCAGGCATTCCTTGAGAGAAGAGTGAGAGAACAAATGAAAGAAAGTGAGGACAAGTTCTGGATCGGGCTGACCGACTCAGCAGTAGAGGGCAGATGGTTGTGGGTGGACGGATCACTACTGGATGAAAGGTTTGATTGTTGTGAAATTTTTTTTTTTATTGTTTTCCATTTCCAGAATAAACATTCTCAGTTTTTACTTCTTTCTCTTCTTCGTCTCTTAGTTTGAAGTTTTGGACTGGCAAAGAGCCAAACAATGTGGCAGGAAAAGATCCTAATGGAGAGGACTGTGTGAGGATGGGAAAAGAATGTGAAACTAAAGATCTGAAGTGTTGGTTTGATCAGTCCTGCTCAAAGCCTCAAAGAAGTATTTGTGAGAAGCAGGAGTAACTGTGCAGCTTAAATATATATCTTTCTGAAACACAGTTCACCATGTTGAACACCAGAGCGGAGTGATACAATTTTTTAAAGAATTGTTACAAACAAACAAAGAGAGAAACAAACAAACACCCAAAAACAGAGCATGATAAAAAAAATCCCCCAAATTTTGGATTTCACTGAATCAATCAATACGTAATATAGCTATTGAGGTTCTTATTAATTATTATCACATTTAAAGGAGAATAGAAGAAATGCTAAGTGCTAAAATGAAGTAAGTAATAGATATCAGTGAAAAAAAAAAAGGGAAACTGACCATTACAGTATTTGGAGTCGCCTGATTGGCTGACACTTGTCAGTACAGCTATAATTGAGAAATCGACATAAATAAAATGTGTTTTCATCTGCGCTCAAAGCCACTGGAGTGCAGTGTTGGGCAAGTTACTTTTTTTTTTTTTTTCTTTTTTTTTTGTCTGTCCCATTTGGTTCTTTAGCCGTCAGAATTGTTGTCTGAAGACCAACAAGGATACCAAATGGATTTATTTTGCCAAATGGATCATCATGGCATTGCCGTATTGGTCCATTTGATCAAACTTTGTTGTTATTATTTATTTTATTTTCAGTTGTTACAGATGGGACAGACATGACTGGGGGATAGGAAAGGGAGAAAGAAAGAGAGGAAGGAAAAGAAAAACAGAAGGGAAGAGGGACAGTGAGAAAGGGCACTTACAAAGACAAAGAGAAAAAAAATCTCCTGGATCACCTGTTGAGAGAAAAAGAAGAGAAAACAAGCAAAAAAACAAACAAACAAAGCAACATACTAAACACAACACCATCACGTTAATCTAGCTAAGTGTGAACAGCAGTAAATACTAAATATTGAATGTGGTTGTGCAGCACGCAGGACAGACAGCGCACAATGTGCTTTGAAGTAGCAGCTAAGAAAGGTGTAGTTTATGTCTACGAACAGTGAACACCCATGTGCACACCTGTGTGGATCAGCGCGCTTGTATACAAAAGGTTTCCCCATGTAACGGTCTGCTAGAGGATGTAGGGAGCCATAGCCCGTCCCCCAGGGCATGAAGCAGGCATGGAGGAGATCCAGGCTCCAGACATCCAGAAGCCCTAGAGTGCGAGAGCCCAAGGAGTACCACCGGAGGGGCATCCGTGCCACCCTCCTGGGAAGGGCTGAGGAGATCCCCAGACGAGGGGTCACCCAGTAGCCACGGAGCAAGTTACTTTGAAAAAGTAATTAATTATAGTTAATAGTTACTTCTTCAAAAAAATGAGTTACAAGATTCTAAAAGTAATTAATTACTAGGAAAAGTAACTATTGCGTTACTTTAAAAAAATATTTAACCCTCTGGGGTCCTGGGTATAATTGGCCATTTTTGAGTATTTTTGATTTGACCTCCACATTTCACCTTTAAAAACTATTTACTTGCCTTGTTTGGTATCATTCTTTTCAGCACAACTGCACGTGTCTGAATTTACAGTTATGTTTTCATTTTGACATACTGTATTAACACAATTGATCTAAAATCGGACAAAAAACATAAAATCCAAGTAGAGAAGGTTATATATTTTTTTTACTGTAACAACCACACTCAAAAAAAAAATTCATTGGATGAACGTAATTTTATCTTGCCACTTATATTCCATCTCAACAAATCATGTTATATTAATCCATCTTGATTGTGTTGTTTCAACATGATTTATGTTTGTAAGTGTAACATAATATTCACATTAACATTCAATTAATTTGACTTTTATTCAGTTAACATGTTTGTACCAAGTTAGTCTAATTAAATTAATTTAAATTCATGTTATATTGTTTAAACACTTTGGTACATGAAAAGTCAGCCTTGTTACATGAACTAGTAAAATATTTGTTTGTTACACCAATGTTAATCTTGTTGAATTAACAAATGTAATTTATGTCTGTAGTACTCACACCAATCGTGTTTCAGTTAGTGTTTGTATTGCTTATGTAAACATGACTTAATTAAATTAATGAAACATACATAAATGATAACTTGCAAAACCATCTCTTTTATTTTGCTTGAACATTCTTAAAAAAGTTGGCAGGATCCCAGTTCAGCCCAGCTTTCTCCCCTTCAACCATCTCATACTAAACTTATAGCTTATTAGCTAACTTCATAGGAAGTTAAAACTTGCGACCACACTTGGAGTGGCTGAAAGCTAAGAGATCAAGCTGAGCTGACTAGCTGAGTAAATAACCGGTACATTTAGAATCTTTCATTAACAACAATGCATGTAGGAGACCACAGAACTTCCAGAACAATCAAGACATGCTGACTGAAAGAAAAATAGTCTGTAGAATAGTTTGCCAACAAAAAATATTATCCCCAAAGCAACTTTGGTAAAATGTAGTAAAATATGCATTGGAAACAACAACATGAATTTTAACACAATTTTAAGCTCAGTCCTAACATTCAACATTATATGTTGCTTGCATACATACATTAGTGTTCCATTTAATCAGGCCATCCATTAATGGTGACTTTAGTCTATTTAACGTGTGGAAAAAAAAATTCAATAAGTTTGAGTACAACTACTCCACTCAAACAATTTGTGAAAACCGTTGTGTACATTTGCCTTTGTAACAATTGTCCATCTTGCAAAAATCAGTGTTTACACTGCAAGTTTATGAGACTTTAACTTATGAACCAACAATCTTTGTCTAATGTCCACTGAGCAAACCACATAGTCCTTATGAACATTTTATAACTTACAATTTTAAACTTTAAAAGGTAAACACAAATTTGCATTGCAGAAATCTGGAAAAATATCTGGCGTCCCTGAATCTGAAACCTCTGCCCATCCAGCTTCATGAAAATCTTTTTCAAGACTTCAAAAGTGCATTTGAGCTCCAGTGGGTAGCTTAGGTTCAGACAGTATATCAGTCCAAATAACAGAGCACAAGCAACTGCAATGCTTCCCAATCCAGTGAGAACCTCCAGACCTTCAATCAGCACACCAATGTTCTCTGGGTCATCTCCAGGCTCTGCACCCCCCTGCTGTATGACATACACTCCCATCACAGTTTGTTCCATGGCTTCAGTGTTGGCCTCAGTGTTCTGTGATATAAAATATAATAATACATTTGTAATACATTTGTCTGAGTCTAGATATACACAAAAAAAAGGCTATGGTTTCACACCTCAGAAATTTGACATGAAAAAAAAAAAACAAGGACAAATTACAATATGTTTTAGTTGTACAGGGTATCACATTTTGCTGTTTCATATATCGAAATTACCCATAACTCCTGCAGTAAATTACATAACACAGAACACCTTGTGAATGTAACTCACCATATATTCCTTCACAAGTTTCTCGTAGTCACACAGGGACTTCAGGATGCATGCTCGTCTTGTATATATTGTGTCATACTAGGGAAAAAGGGAATCCAAAATGACAATATTTAGCTTTCAGGCAGCAGTTTGAAAAAGGAATACTTAGTTTGGAAGGACCAAAGGCAAGTACTCATCCATCTCAACCATATCAGACACAAAATGAGGCAACCAAATACTAATGTTTTTTTCATTTTGATCAAGATTAACCATATGATTTTATCAATTACTTATTAATATAAGACTGATGCTTATATAATTCGTATAACAATATGAAAACATCTTAGGACTTTTGCCTACCATATGTATAGATATTTTTGCTCATAAAATGGTCATGTTATGGGCATAAAAAGTTCTTAAGCACAGATGTAACCATTTTAGCACACACCTTGGAGATGGCCACCATGATGTGTCTCACTTTTTCTTCCAGCCACCCCACCTTTGCTTTGAAAGATCTCCATCATGCATGGAGTGTACAAGTCTAGCTCAGAAAAGAATGTAGATAGCAGCGGTATTGTCGATATGCGCAGGAATTCCTTGTCAATCTGAAAACATGAAACCAAAAAACCCAAAAAACAGATCAATAATAATAAAAACGATAATAATACTACTAATAATAATAATAATACCTAAAACATATGAAACTTACGATGTATTGTTGAGGAGGTGCATAAGAATCTCACAGCATGGGAATGTGGCTTTATTTTGTGATGTATTTCTGGGGAGAAAAATTGTTTAATTAAAATAAAGTTATTACTCTTGATGAATTTGTGTTACTATCTACATACTGTGAAATGTGAAAACTGTTAGTCAGCCTTAATGCAGGGCACCAGAGAGCAGAGAAACTATGACCCGAACAATGATCCACCTAAATCATTCTGAATTCAAAAACTAAGTGAAGATATTACAAAAAAAGAAAATGCACATGCAATTATTGTGACAGATTTTGTCTTACTCCTCATTATTAATTCCCCTAAACGCTGGTTTAGTTGAATTCAACCCTTCATACATCAAGTTGATGCAGTTGTCCCCCACTAAACTCCACTGACAAAAACAGCAATTTTAGGAAGAGCATCATGAAACACTCATAAAATCACCGGAACCGTTTCGGTCAGTCTTACCACTGCTACCAAGAATCACCAACTTCGGTTAAGTAGAAAGTTACCCTTCATTCACGGAGTTATATGCGAAGACATTACGGCTCTACGTGGCTTTCCCGCCGACATGGCGCTCTTCAAAGTTAGCTAACTCCAGAGAAAAAACAGTCCTAACCACGCAGATAACCATGAAACACACCTCATTCAAAGTCGACAGACACAAAAACCGAACTTACCAAAATAGCCTTGTCAGTTTTTGCTCTGTTGCAACAATTAGCGACTCCGGTTAAATTGGAGAAAAATTGAAATTCACCGGTTTACATGTGAAAATTGTTTGGCTTTACACACTCCCTGCTATATAAAGCTCCTCTAAGTCACCACACTACACAGGTAAAACATTTGAACTACTAAAATTTATCTCTCACACTACTAACCTAAATAAATATATAAAGAGATATGTGAATTACTTACCTTACTGTCAAGTATACAAAGGTGTAACTCCACGCGTGCTCGTTAACGTCTCAACGGACTCTTCCGCATCCGGTGGGCGTGGAGCATGCGCAATACATGAGGATACCAGAGTCATTGGTTTGATGGACCTCATTCTCATTGGAATGCCATGAATGAATTTAACTCATCAGAATTTTCTTTGACTCATATTCAACAAAAAAGAATGAATCATTTAATAACCATAAACATGATTTCTTCATGTAATGTAAACATATTACTGCTTTGCTAATCAAACACATGCCCTAGTTGATTTTTTGGAGTGCACAAACATGTTTATTGAATCATATTTCATAACTTTAAATGCAAATATAAATTGTCATTTTTAAAATCATATGCAAAAGGTTTGCAAACAACAAAGTTATTTGCACCCATTTACCTTTTACCTTGTTTTTATAACCATTTCAAACTATTTACATAACAATTAGGTGTTCTGCAATAAATAAGATGCCACACAAATTATTTGTGCCTTGGCAAAAAATTATTTCTGTCCACTATAAAGGAGAACATCCCAGCCTGATACCTGCAGGTCTGACAGCAGCAGGTGTATCACTCCTGTTTCTACCTGGAGACAGCAGTCACGTCATTGTTCTGACACAACGCAAAACTATTCACAACACTACACATTAACTACATACTCCAAACACGCTAAACGTCACAAATCTCTCACATCCCAAAACTAGCTCTCTCGCTTTTTCTGCCATCTTTCTTTCTCTCTCTCTCACTGTCACTCGCAAAACTTCCCCCTCTTCCTTCTTTCCCCTAGTGTTATTCCCGCTCTGCGGGGTCCGCTTTTCTGCAAAGCCGCCTCCATTCGGCACGGTCATGGGTGTCGTTCAGGTTGGCGCCCATCTCCTTCACGTCGTCTTTAATTCGGTCCATCCATTGCCTTTTTGGTCTGCCCCTTGGTCGCCGGCCTTGGGGACTGAGTCGCAGTGCTGTTCTTGCCACCGAGTTTTCGTCACTTCTGACCACATGCCCATACCATCGCAGTCGCGCTCCTTGCATCTTTTCTGTGATTGGTGCAATGCCCAGCCGCTTTCGGATGTCAATGTTCGTGACGTGGTCCCATCGTGTCAGGCCCAGGCACCAATTTCCCAATTTCTTCCTAAACAACCAAATTTCATTTTTTGATTGGTCGACAGTGTACATTTGTCCACCAACACGAAAGGGCTGGGGTTTTTTTGGGGTTTTTTGGGGGTTTTTTTGGGTCATAAGCAGAGAGTGTGCAGAGAGTAAACGTGACGAAACTATTAAAAAAAAACGCTGCGTATCTATCATTATGACTCTGGTTTGACGTGGCCTATCGACACAATTTACAAATTGGTATATATCACCTCGTTGCTTTGTTATCTTGAAGTGGTCATGTGATTGGCTTACCACGACTACTTTATTCTTCCTCAGTCAAACAGCAGCACTCATGCAATTGTTTTGCCCCCTTAGCTCCAGGTGTTGTGCCAAAAAGCGATCGTCTACCAGAAAGTGATTGCCGCCTGCAGGAGCGCGCCCAGCTGCTTAAAGCTGTAGCGCCCAGATTACTTACAGCTACTTCCGTGCAACTGATATAAGGTGCGGTAAGCTGAAGACAGCTTCAACAGTCTGTTTGTTGAAAAATAGTAACACGACCGCACCGCATTTTCTTTTTAGTAACGATAACGGTGTTGTAACTAATTGTAATTAGTTAGAAAAAAGTAACGCTGTTAGTAACGCCCTTAATTATAACGCTGTTAATCCCATCACTGCTGGAGTGTGATATATCCGTTTGTTATGAAAAGTTAATTTGTGTTAATTAGAGAAACACTTCAATGGACAGTTCACTACAAATCAAATTTGCATATTTTCCCACTGACCTGCTATGGGGTTTTATCTATCTGAACTTTGTTTTGAGGAGATTAGTTTTGGAAATGTCTGTCTTTTCTGTACTTTAATATAAAGAAAATAGTATTTGCCTTGTGATGCTCAAAGAAGTGAACAAACAAGCATCCATCAAAATGTTGTCTTAAAATTTTCACAGTATTCTCCTCATTTCCTTCTTCCTTGACATATTTCTTCCTTTCTTAAGTAGAGCAAACTTAGGCTATGTTCACACTGCAGGTCTTAATGCTCAATTCCGATTTTTTGATCAAATCCGATTTTTTTGTCTGCTACAAATAAAATGCGACAGCAAACGCGCTCTAGTGTGAACGTTCAAAGCTGCCCGCATGCGCAAAAGAAGATGTCACACACAACGTGCTCTGTTTAGACCCAGAGCAAACAAAATTTTTTGACTGATGGCACTTAATATAAAGACTTCGGACTTTACGTTTTCCGATTTTTTGCTTTAAATTATTTTGTTATTTACATAATAATGTATATAACCTAATAATTATCCTTATTGCTGTTTTAGAGAGGAGCGGTGCTTCAAAGGATAGTTGCAGATTTCTGTTATACAGTACAAATAAAATGTTCACGTTTCTCCAACGTTGTCTTCCCAACAGTTTCTCTAACATCTACACTGGATGGCCAGGAAGCGTTCGCGATGTCTTCTCGGGCGCTTCTCCGGAGCTGATAATTGGCGTCTGTCTTGTGTCAGTGACGTAAAAGATTTAATGCGACTTGACCATTCAAACAGCAGTCGCTTTCTAAAACATCAGATATGTATCGGATTCAGTACCACATACGAAAGTAACCCAGGTCGGTTTTAATAATATCGGATTTGTGCCGTTCACACTGTCATACCATGATCGGATATGGGTCGCATAGGGTCAAAAAAAGTCTCATTTGATGCGCTTTCACCTGCAGTGAGGTCTGATACTGTTTACAAAATGTTTCATTGTCCAATTTGAACACGCACGCACTCACACACTTGTTTTAATATCTTAGTGAGGACATCTAATTGACATAATGCTTTCTCTAGCCACTTTTCCTAACCCTAACCATCAAAAATGAACGTCTAACCCTAACCATAACCTAACTGAACCCTGACACTAAAACCACATTTTGAGTCTCAAAAATGCCTTCAAACTCGTGAGGACAGGCACTTTTGTCCTCATAACTGGCTGTTGGTCCCCACAAAGATGTCTAAACAGGTGCACACACACACACACACACACACACACACACACACACACACACAGTGTACAAATGGAGTAAAACATAGGATAGGATCTTTTGACTTTAAGTTTTGATTAGTGTTGTTGTTTCTTCTTCCTCTTTATTTGAAACAAAACATGTCTTTACAAAAAGACTTGTATCTTATATTTTTATAAATACAAAATAAACCAATATTTATCATGAAACAGCTATGCTGTCTATGTTGTATTTTTTTTCTAAATAAATAGCTCTACACTCTGTGTCTTAAATATTTTTCAGTACAAACACACATCGCAGACAATGATTATTTATTCCGTGGTTTCAGATTCATCACTCTCTGTTCCAGCTAAAGATCTGTAGGTGTAGCTTGTAGATGATCCTCCTCATCCTTACAAACCAACAGAAAGTTTTTTCAACCTGAAAACTGTGAAACATGAAGATGTCCTTTAGTATTTTTTTCTAAAAAAAAAAAAAAAAAAAAAAAAAAAAAAAAAAAGCAGAATAGTGAAGAAACATTTATGCTGAATAGCAATGCTCCATCGGTATATTAAATTTCCAGCGAGGATGAGTTTAGAATAAATAACAAAAAGGACAAAATGAGAAATAATTTAAACATAAGTTAAATTAATATATATAGTTGTTTTATGAAGTCAAAAATTCTGGCATCTTTGTTTCCTGAAGATTTTCTGTCTAAAAATAAAACCAAGCTTTGAATAACCTGAGAAAATGACCCAACATATCCCCTATTTGGTGTTAATAAAAAATAATGTATCTAAATTAAAGGAAAATGGAAACAATTATTAAAAAATGAGGATTAGAGGAAATCAGGAGAAAAATAATTCAAATAATACTAAACTGAGGTTAACCCTCTGGGGTCCAGGGTATAATTGGCCGTTTTTGACTACTTTTGATTTTACCTCTATATTTCACCTTTAAAATATGTTTTTCTTGCCTTGTTTGGTATCATTATTTTCAGCACAACCTCAAATATCTGAAATTTGAGTTATTTTTTCATTTTGGCATACCATATTAGCACAGTTGATCTAAATTCAGACAAGAAATTCAAAATCCGAATAGAAAAAAGTTATATTTTTTACTGTAAAACCCACAAACATGTTTAACGAATCATTTTCATAACTTGAAATGCAAATAGAAATTGTACATTTCTAAAAATTATGCACAAGTTTTGTAAACAACAAAGTTATATGGTACTATTTACCTAAAAATGCAGCAGAGGCCTCAGGCGTTTTTTATATAACCATTTAAATCTATTTACAGAACAATCAGGTGTGCTGCATCAAGGAAGAAGGCACACAAATGATTTGTGCCAGTCCAAAAAATGTAGTTTGTGTTCAGTATAAGACAGAGGAGAACACCACAGGCCTAAACCCTGCAGGTCTGACAGCAGGAGGTGCATGAGTGCAGTTTTCCATGTGGGAACATGCGTTTACACTGGAATCTGCCTCTGACGGCTTTTTTAGAGCAAATATGAAATTAAGCAGTCTAACTGACACACAATACAAGACAATAACTACACAACAAACTAACTATAGCCTCCAAACACGCTAAACGTCACTAATGTCTCACATATGAAAACTCGCTCTCTCTCTTTCTTTCACTCGCCCGCTTTCCGTCACAGGTGTCACTCCTAAAAACGTCCCCTTCTCCCTAAACAACCAAGTGCCACATGTTGCCATATCATTTTTTTGATTGGCTGACATGGTAAACTCTAACACCAATAGGGAAGGGGTATTTTTTGTTATCCTTTTTTCACTCGCAAAGGGAGAGTGTATGCTAGCGCTGTCTGTAGAAAACGCCGTTTTTACCGTTCTTCCCGCTGTAAACACCACTGTTTTGTTCAGAAAAAAACATTGCGTGTATTTTTTATCATAACTCTGGTTTTACGTGGCCCATCGACACAATTCAAAAGCTGGTATGTAGTTTGAAGTCCGCACTTTCGACCCAAGTTGAAATGGAGACTCTGACGTGCTGCATCTTGTAGCTGTGTCGTCTTAAATTGGTCATGTGATTTTGGCGCGTCCAGCGACCCCAGAGGGTTAAACAGGAACTAAATCATCATAATACCAGAGAACAACACACAATAAGCTCAGGATGCTGGATCAAAAGGCCTGTCACGCTGACAATTTGCCATAGACTGCAAGACCAGACTGACCAACCTGTGCACCACATGGATTGATTAACATGGATCCTCGAATTCCTAGAACTTTAAAAGATCAACAGGATCCTAAGAGCCTTCATCGGGAACTCAGTGGGGATGTGGTGTACAACACTAGAGGCCAACTTCAGGCTAATAGCACAAGTCACCATCAAGTGCGGGATCTACCAAGGAGATGCTCTGTCCCCACTGCTGTTGTTTGTCAATACACATGCTGTCCCGGTGATCAGGTACATTGCTGGGATAATAAGCTGGCCAAAGGAGGAGATAGAAGCCACTGACATCAAGACAAGTTTAACTGTGATTAATATGTTATGAAGGTTAACTTTAATCTCAGCCAAACCGATTTACTCAGGAACAAATAAAACACTGAACATTTAGAAGTTATCTAAGAGACTTATATATCATGTTTAACCTGAGTAGCGAAAGACTGCGGGGGGTTTGAAAACGATGTGCAGGAGTCCGCTGTTCTCGCTGGCTCTAGTGATCCTTGACCTCCCTGCTGTTGAGCTGGTGGGTAACAGACGTCTCCAAAAATGTCAGAGCACTTTTGGAAACGTGATATCTTGATAAATCGAGCAGATATTTGAAGTTTACTCAGCTACATTCTTAAATTAACTTAAAAGTTTATTTTGTGACCCAGAAAGAGTAATATTTAAAAGTTTTGAGCCGTGGTACTCTGCCATTGCCGCGTTTGGGTCGAAATGCATTCTGGGATATTTAGCTGTACCAATTTCACACAAGTTGTCACTACCCGATCCGTACCGGAAACCCGATCGGTACCACGCATGCGCAAAATCTTACGTCACTTCCTCTCTTTGCCAACATTGCAACATTTAATATATTTAAATGACACGGTTAGCATTTCTCAACAGCTCTGCCTCTTTTTCGACTGCTCGGGACATTTAAACAATGGATACCTCCGTATACAAACAAATTCATGATTTTTTCCTCAACGGAGAGCTTCCCCCAATTGAACAACAGCACTGTAAAATAAGAAGAATGGCGCCTAATTGCAGACTTAATAATACAGACTTATAATATGTCATGTGAAGATTCACAAGCCAGATTAAGTGTTAGCGGAGATCATCATCACTATTCCAATCAATCCTCTCCACACAGACAAGCATAAACACACTCGACTATCACTAAATCAAATTTAACGCATACACAAACACAATTTGTAATTACGCTAGTTCAGTTTACAATAGGGCTCATTTGCTCGGTCAGCAAGTGGCGGTATCCTCATACACTGGGAAGTAAACCGCCATTAAACGAAACAGAAGAAGAAGAGAACATCTGCACGTGTGCAGAATGGAATGGGTAGACCCGATTTGTACGGCCCGACTTTGCACGTGTGTAGTAAGGATCGGAGAATCCTGATCCATAACTATCTTTTTATTTTTCGTTTTTGTCTACATTATATTGAAATGTTTCATTATTGAAAATATTTTAAGAGATACTTATTATTGTTAACATCTTAACAGATGCTCTGACCTGTAACTATCATAAAATACTTCAAGCGGAAGTAGACGCCTTTCGCACATGCGTGGTACGGATCGGGTTTCTGGTACAGATTGGGTAGTGACACAAGTCACCACCAATGCATGCTCGATAAAACAGGCGGAGCGAGAACACATATGGGAATTTTTCGCATTCTCGGCGTGATGCGTACTTTGAATTGGAACAGTACTTGGTCTCCGACTGATGACGTATCACGAGTACACAAGAACACAAGTACGCATATTGAGACAGGCCCAATGGCTCTGCTGGTTCTCTGTGTTCTCCTGACTCCCAGGTTAAAAAAAAAAAATCAAACACAGGGCCAAAGCTTTAAATAACCACAGTCAACTCTAAATTTATTTATGGCTTAAATCTTTTCTGACACATTTATGTTTTAAATGATTGTTGATTGTTATTTAGGTAATACTTGTAATGTTTAGTCTTTATAATGTGTGCTTTCCTTTGTCTATTCTTCTTACCAGATGATCATTGATTTTACCTGTAAAACACAGCCTGCTCTCAGTGGCAACTACGTATTGTCACGAACCAGTAGTTTGCACAAGGAGTGGACCCAAACGCAGACACAAACACGCAGGTGAGTATTTACAAGGATCTTTATTTGACAGCAGTGAATACTGGGAAATGTGGTTTTGGCTAGGTATGGAAATGGGGAATGGAGGCTCGAACGGGGAAGGATTGCCCTAGGAAACTGTCACAGTGGAAGTCAACGAGAGACAAAGGAACGAGAGGAATTCTGTAACAAATGGACAAAGAGTGTGTGGATGAGAGGAAGAGAGGACCCAAACGCAGGACTCGCACTTAGGTGAGGACTGGTGATTTATTGTAGACAACGGAGAAATGAACAGATCATGAGATGGCTGACTGACTGGACGACTGAAAGACTGGCTGAATAACTGAATGGCTGACTGAGCATACGGCACACACAGAAACGACAACATCAATAACAAGACAAAGGACTGGAGGAAACTGAGGGCTAACGGTGACGACGATTGGAGACAGATGAGTACACAGCTTAACTTAGTCTGACTAATGACGCATGGAATAAAGTGGAACACAATACTGATTTGGGTCCTCACAAAAAGCCACACAGTCTGTAGCCGCAGATTGTGACAGTTATGAGGATGTTGGAAACAATGTTGTTTCCTTGGATGTCAGTGGGTCTGTTGATGTGTGCTGTGGAGAGAGTGAAGGTAGGAGTGCTGTCAGAAGCTCCACAGCTGCCAGTGTTGACACTCATGGTGTGTCAGCTGGCAGTTGCAGCTCTGAGCTGAAAGTTTGCCACAGCCCAGATTCAGACCCAGCCAACATTTATATGTGGGGCCCATATGGTTTGGAAATGGGCTGAAAAAATGGGCCCCATATAGGATTGTCCGCGGGTTCCGTAATGGCCCCATTTTATAAGCCCATCTCGGTGTTATATTGGTAAAATCTGGGAACTAAATGTGCCCCAACTGGGCAAATTACACAGAAACCCACCCGGGCCCCATCTTTCAAGTTTTTGTGGGTACCACAAAGGCTAAAAAGTGGGTTTTAAGTGGGATTGTCCACGTGTTCCGTAATGGCCCAATTTTATAAGCCCATCTCGGTGTTATATTGGTAAAATCTGGGAGCTAAATGTGCCCCAACTGGGCAAAGTACACAGAAACCCACCTGGGCCCCATCTTTCAAGTTTTTGTGGGTACCATGTGGGTACCACAAAGGCTAAAAAGTGGGTTTTAAGTGGGATTGTCCACGGGTTCCATAATGGCCCCATTTTATAAGCCCATCTCGGTGTTATATTGGTAAAATCTGGGAACTGTAACAAATGGACAAAGAGTTATTGTTTTGGTAAAGAGCAGGTAACTGAGGGGGGTTTGTAGGTGAGTTTATTTTCCTTACTTGCAGATCCGGACTTAGAAGGCTCTGAGGGGGTGCATCCATGGGAGTACTCAGTATGAGGAGAGTACGGCAGGTGGTAGTGCTACAGCCAGAGTGTCCAGGGTATAGTGGCAGGCCAGAGGGCAGGCAAGAAGGCAAGGAGGCAAGACAGGAGTTCCAGTGCGGAGGAGTGAGAACACAGACACCGGTGAGTCCAATCAATGGAAAACAACAACCTCTAAATACAAGGAGAAAGAGGTTACACAGGGAAAAGCTGGTAGAGGAACTGCCTAGTTACCGTCATGGAGAGCATAACGAATTGGCAAAGAGTAGCGGGTTGCACTGGTTTAAGAAGCCCTCTTGCTGATTGCTTGCAGATGAGGCCTGGGTGAGATGCAGGTCACCCAAAGCTACATTCCAAAGGGGTGGACAGGAGACCGGCAGCCATAGATGGAAAAACCCCAGACACTGGAGTAAGTATAGTATATATCATTTACAGTGTATCTTACACTGATTGTATTTCTGTCTCTTGCATGAAACATCCTAATGTGTTAAACTCCAATACTCCAAAGGATGTTCCTTATTTTATTTTACTGTCATGATCTCTTCTCATTTTAAACAGTTAACTCAAAGCTAATTTCTGTCAGGGGTGTGTGTGGATGAGAGGAAGAGAGGACCCAAACGCAGGACTCGCAGTTAGGTGAGGACTGGTGATTTATTGTACACAACGGAGAAATGAACAGACCATGAGATGGCTGACTGACTGGACGACTGAAAGACTGGCTGAATAACTGAATGGCTGACTGAGCATACGGCACACACAGAAACGACAACATCAATAACAAGACAAAGGACTGGAGGGAACTGAGGGCTAACGGTGACGGCGATTGGAGACAGATGAGTACACAGCTTAACTTAGTCTGACTAATGACGCATGGAATAAAGTGGAACACAATACACAGGTAGACAGGCTGGCACAGAAAACAGGAAGTGAAAAACCATGAATGTGGAAAACAAACTGAACATGACAAAACTGAAAACACTGGGTGAACCACCCAGGAACCCTGACAATTTCTTTCTTGTTTTCAAATAAAACTATAATGAGATGCCATAGAAACCTAGCCTTCACAAAAAACAGGAAATGACAAAAACACGCATACTAAAACCGGATACTATGAGACTTATAATAAAACTTATGACATAGACATGACATAGACAGCACAAACATAGAAAGATGAGACAATAGGAAACACTAAGGGAACTAAACATACTGTAAATAACAAACTCTAAATAGACATTGAAGCTAAAAAATGATCAAGGTGTCAAAACTAGGACTAGGAGACAAGACATCTAAACAAACAACAAAAACTCCATACTATAAAGTAATTAGAAATCATATAAGATAATAAAAGTTACACTTAACATTTGCCATGAATTCAGTTGTGTGGTAGTTGCAAGTTGAAGTCTGCAAGTTGCAGACCCAAATACAGAACCAAGAACCCAAGATTGGAACATAAATTCATATAATGTTTTGAATCAGTTTTTCAACATAAACATTTTAAGCATGTCTTTAATTTGCCAGAACATCTACGAACACATCTGGATCTTTTGTGCACTAACTGCAGTATTTTAGATATTTACTGTTGATTGTTTTTAGGTAAAACCACTTGAAGAAATTAGCAAATTTGCAGAAACAGTAAAGAACAATGAAAGTGACCTTTGGCGCTTTGCTATATTGGTAATATCACACTGTTGTCATGTGCAGACACAAGAGTGCTCAGAGTTTATAGTGTGCAAAACTTTCTCATGTTGCAAAGTCTGAGGACAGTTAAGCCAATAGGAAATGTGACAGTTATATTTTAGGAAACCATATAAAATATCACACACCCCTGATGTCACATCCTCATTTTGTTTGTGTAATTATTTATTTTTTCTTTTGCACTGCATGAGGTGAGTGGACTCAGAGATATAGAGCTATTTTTGAAACTTTTTGTCTCATTTCTAGTCTATTAAATGGTTGGATTTTTATAATTATAAAGTAATGCTTTCTTTCTGTGGGTTTGAATCAAATAATAATTTTTGTTATTTTGGTTGTGACTTCATTGAAATACAGAGTGAGAGTGGTGCCACAGCCCAGCAGTTGCTGTAGACCAGTTGCTGTTGGCAGTTGGAGACAAAGTGGGGTATGGGCTTCTTACCTGGGCTCGGACCTTTCTAATATCAAAAAACGGCATAACAAAATTTAGACATGATTTTGTCATGCCCCTTTTTCGGAAATGACAAAAAAAATATATGAAACATGTTGTGTTTTTTGTAAGTAAAAAAGATTTTGTTTGTATGTTTTGCTTTTTTTGCTTGTGTTTTACTTGTATTTCCATGCAAACAGTATTGTTCATTTACTGTTTGGCCTGGAAAGGTTCAGTGGATGTTGTGATATTGTTTTCTTTGTGAAGGATTGCTTAAAAATAGAAGTAAAAAAAAAAAAAAAAAAAAAAAAAAATCCCAGCTATAAAGAAAATATTTTTTAAAATGAAAAGACAAATGCGCAGCAAGAAAATATTAAGTGAGAAAAGTTCAAAATTCCAAAATCAAATTGGAAATGTACCAAAAGAAAGCAAAATGTCCCAAATGTCCCTCTATGAACCTTAACTAAGCTTAAATAAAATTCGAATGGATCAAATTACCACTGAAAATAATCAGTTTATTTAAAATAAAATAACTGTTTTTCAAATATGAGGAACTACACTTTTGACAAAGTCTCCACCCTGTTTCTTTTTTTAATTCAACAGGAAGTAAAATGTGAATGCTTAAAGAGGTCTAATTCAGTTGGTTTACCACTGTAGTCGGGATCTTGGAGCTCAGGAGCCATCCACAGAGCTACATAAAAGGTAAGAGCATTATATATAATTTCTTATATATGAAATTATGTATACTGGAATTAAACAAGATTATGTGGATGTATTGAGGGCAGCATGGCAACATTAGTTAGCACTGCCACCTCACAGTAACAAAGTTCTGTGTTCAATCTTTCCTTTAAGACATGTGTACTCTGCATGTTCTCTCTGTTCCTACGTACTCCTGAGTACTTCCAGTTACTCAAGCTCACAATCCAAAGACATGCATGTTTTAACAAGCTATTGTAAATAAGCTGAAGTTAACTAGCTAAGTTTAAAATAAAGAAAGAAAAAAACAAAATGAGGAACTGGCTATTCGGTAGTGCAGTTGTGGTCCGCCCAGTTTTTTTAACTCACAAATACTGGAACATTAACAGTTAAATGCTCTCGTACATGCATATAACTGTACTATGTTGTGTTATTGAAAGCTTACATCTCCACTTTGTGTCTCCTCTGTTTATCAGGTCAAAACTCCTGATTCTTAACATGGAAAATCACACATGGGGTCAAAGGTCACCTCAGCGAGCGGCTGTCCTGTTTGTTGTCTGTGTTCTCCTGGGAGCTGCTCTCATTGTTATTTACCGTCTCTGTGAGTTTCTATAAATCTTCTTAAAGAGATGCTGGATGTGGTGTGATAAAGTTGAAAATGATATTACTTAAAACTGCCTTATGAGCATCTAAATATTACTGAAATAAAATTATAATTCATTAAATTCTCCCATGTCTTAGTGATATAGCTGTACTACTGAAACAAATTACATATAGTAAGCTATTTTTCAAATAGGTTAGACATCATTACTGTAATAGGTATCTTTTCTGTTTTTGGTTTTAAAAACTAAGCTTTTCAAGCACACACACAATGCATCTATAGCAAAACAATTAGGAAATAGGACAAGGACAAGTGAAACTAGAAAAAGTTGCATTTCCTGCAAAAATGCTGGGTAAATGCTGTGTAGTCAATAATAATAATGGATTGCATTTATATAGCGCTTTTCAAGGCACCCAAAGCGCTTTACAATTCCACTATTCATTCACACACTGGTGGAGGCAAGCTACAGTTGTAGCCACAGCTGCCCTGGGGCAGACTGACAGAAGCGAGGCTGCCATATCGCGCCATCGGCCCCTCTGGCCAACACCAGTAGGCGGTAGGGTAAAGTGTCTTGCCCAAGGACAACGACCAAGACAGAGAACCCGGGGATCGAACAGGCGACCTTCCGGTTACAGATGCGCTTCCCAAGCCCCTGAGCCACGGTCGCCCCTAGTCAAAGTCATCTTCTGAAAACAGCTGAAGAAGCGGAACAATGTGCTGAAAAGAAGTGAAGAAGCTGAACTGTCCACTGAAGATGGCTTTATTTCAAAGGGTATACTGAAGAGTGACAAGAAAGCAGAGGGAGCAAGAGCAGGGAAGACATGAAGCAACGGCCAGGAGTCAAACTTGCGCTGCCCAATTTCAGGACGTCTGCTTAGCTCAGTGAGCTAGAGCAGCGCTTGTTCAAGTACGTGGCGTGCAGAAGAAGCTGAACTGTCTGCTGAAGACAGAAAAAAATAAATATTGACTTCAGCTTCTTCACCTAACACGGCTGGATTAAGAGATTAAGGGTTGCTCTTAATCTCATTGTACACATGTATAGTGACAATAAAAGGCTATTCTATTTTATAAACTCACAGGTTAATTTCCCCATTTCACTCAAAACAGTTGAATGTGCCAACTTTGAATAATCATCTCAGACAGCACATGATGCTCATTCAGCACTGAACGAGTCTGGTGATTGGGAAGCAGATTTGAGGTGCTGACATGAAACAGCGGCACAGATGGCAGCACAGTCCTGATCACAACTAGACTGTTACATCATATTCGCTGAAAGAGGATTGAACACTGGATGCAGTTTTAAAAGGTTTATTAAAAGACAACAAGCAGTAATGGTGAACTGGAAAAAGGCTTGAGTTATGGAAGTTTCAGAGGCTAACTACCAGGAGCTATGAGAAGGGAAGATGAGAAGGGGGTTAGCTGAGGCTAAGGAAGACTAAGGAGAACTAGAACATAAAAACAACATCACCCAAAGGCAAGTTTAAAAATGACAAAGTCTACAGATCTCAAACTCAACGGGAGAGAGTTCCAGAGTCTGGGAGCCACAGAAACAAAGGCTGTCACCTTTTGTTTTTAATCTAGTGTGCTGGACAACCAGCAAGCCCTGTTTACAAGACCTCAGGGACCTGCTGGGAATATAAGGATGAAGATCACTGATGTATATTGGAGCCAGTCCGTGCAGAGCCCTGAAGGTCAGAATTATAATCTTAAACTGGACCCTGAATTTAATGGGGATCAGCAGGGGAATGTCATGGGAGTACCTGGAAGCCTTGGTCAAAAGTCTTGCAGCAGCATTTTGAACACCCTGCAGTCATTTCAAGGAGACATTACATAGACAGGTAAACAAGGAGTTACAATAGTCCAAACGAGATGAAACAAAAGCATGTATAATCATTTCAAGTTTGAAACGTGACATAATAGGACTCAGCTTAGCAATATTTCTTAAGTGGCAGAAACAGGAGTGGACCAAAGATTTAACATGAATATCAAAGGACAGAGCTGAGTCAAATGTAACACCAAGATTCCTAATAGAAGATTTAGCAAAAGAAGCAAGGGGGCCTAGATTCTTTTACAACCAAAGGTACAAATTTATCAGGAGCAAAAACAAGGACTTCAGTTTTCTCAGCATTAAGTTAAGGATAATTATCAGCCATCCAACCTCTGAAAGAATCTAAGCATCTCTACAAGATTTGAAGTTTAGAAACATCAAAGCGAATGATGTCATTTATCCAGGGGGATGATTTTAAGACAGGAGCTAGTCTGGATTTAAAAGGACAAATATTATCTAAAATAGAAAGACAATGATTATTAAAAAGATCTGTTAATAAATCAACATCGTTAGAGACAGGCAAGAGCAAATTAAAAACATCAGAAAATTTAGCAGCAGTAGAGGAGCTTAAGAGGCGAGAATTAACCAGATGTTGAACAGGAGAGAGGGACAGATGGAAAGACAAGTTAAATACTAGAAAAAGTTGCATTTCCTGCGAAAATGCAGTGTGAATGCCGTGTAGTGGAATCTGCTGAAAACAGCTGAAAAGCAGAATTATCTGCTGAAAAGAGGTGTAGAAGCAGAAGTGCTTGCTGAAGATGGCTGTATGTGAAAGGGTACACTGAAGAGTCTCAAGAAACCAGAATGCATGCAAGCGGGGAAGATGTGTGGCAACCATCACAGGTAGGATTTGAACCTTTGCCACTCGGGTCTCACGGCAGCTGCTCAACCCACTGGGCCAAACCAGTCCTGTCCCCAAACAAATATATGATGAGAGAAAAAAATGTGCACTGTGGAGCAGAAGCTGAAATTTGCTGAAAAGAGGTGAAGAAGCAGAACTTTGTGCTGAAAAGCGGTGAAGAAACTGAAATTTGTGCTGAAAACAAGTGAAAAAGCTGAACTTTTAAGCTGAAAAGAGTTGAAAGTCTAAACTTTCTGCTGAAAAGAGCTGAAGAAACTGAACTTTCTACTGAAAACAGCTGAAGAATCTGGGATTTGTGTAAAAAAAGCTGAAAAAACTAAAAATTGTGCTGAAAAGAGTTAAAACAGTTGAACTGTTTACTGAAGAAAATGTTGCCATAAGCGAGATTCGAACCCGGCCCTCCTGCTCTGAGAACGGCTGCTCATCTCACTGAGCTAAAGCATTGCTCAGCCCGGCAAGCTACACTGGTGATCACACTGATAATGTGGTCCAATTCAGCAAAATGGGCGAAAAAAAATGGCATAAAAAGCTTAATATCTGTGAAAAAGTATAAAGGTTATGAGCACCAAAAGATATAGCATACATCAGCAGAAGGAGCAGAACAGTTTAAAGTTTGAATGGTGAAAATCGGCTGAAAACTGAGGGAGTAGTTAACCAGCAAAGGTCTGAGCAACTAGAATAATAAGGTAGAAGAAAGAATAATGCCTGTGTGAATGACGGCATTCACACAATAATAGAATGATGGCCCGAAATAAAAATGTCCTCAGAACTAATAAAGAACTGAGAATGGTGTGAGATAATTAGAACAGTCTTACTTGAAGTCAAGAGTAATTGAGCTCATAAGGAGGCAGAACCCAGAAACTGAGTGGAAATGCAGCTACAGTAAGCATTCCAGGTGAGGCTGTAGGCCACTGCCAAAAACAAAAACATAAGAACAAACATAAAATAAGAAAACCATAAACAGGAATGCAGGTTAATACTAAGGTAAGCCTGATTACCAGCACAGAGATCTGTTGGTCATTCAGCCTTCAAATACTTCAGGGGTTGATTGCAATATTTCAGAGCAGGTGTGAGAATGACAGACCACAGCACTCCACCTTGAACTCTGAACCACCACAGGAAAAATTTTAAAAAGTCTGCCCCAGCCATGACAATAGGCAGATGTATTTTTTTTACAAAGATTAAGTGAAACCTTAACTGTTACTGACATGTATTTGTTTCTTATTTTTCATTTTCCTAGCATTTGCACTCATAAAAACCGTGGGAACACTCAGAAACCTTGAACTGAAGCTGGAAACTATAAAAAACTCTCCTATAGGTAAGAATATGGAGCTCCTACACTGCAGCATTATATTAACCTTGAACTGTTTGACCATCTGTGAAATTTAATCTTCTGAGACACAGCTATCATTATTGTTATCGTTATTATTAACCTCCTAAGACCCGAACTCTTCCACGGCATGCATTTTTAATTTCTCTTTGATATTTGGGCATATTGGGGCGCGATGAATGTAAAAACAAAGAATTACCAGATTTTTTTTTTTTTACCTTATTTTTGTTTTTATGAAAAATCAGAGCCACATATGAGGATATTCGTTTAAAATTTTGATAGAACAGTAGCAGTATAATGTCCTCGTAAATGGATATCAGGCCCTTGAAGAGCAAAATTGAGTATTTTGGTCTAAATAACCCAAAATGTGATGTCCACATATGTGGACGGCAGGTCCTAGGAGGTTAATTATGATCATTATTATTATCATTATTATTATTAAATGCACATTTTCACTCCTGCTGTCTCCAACTCCTACAATTATGAACAGTGAATTCTTCCAATATCTTTGCTGTATTCCCTCAAAGATGAGCCCTTTCTAAGATGTGAAGAAGGCTGGGAGCAACACAGAGAAACCTGCTATTATTTATCCACCAGGAAGTTGTCCTGGAACAAGAGCAGAGATTATTGCAGAGCTAAGGGGGGAGACCTGGTTAAGATAGACAGCATGGAGGAGCAGGTATAAAACATTGCTGCAGGTTCATGTTTACATTTTTGTCATCTTGGCACAGAAAACACAGCAATTTTAAATTTCCCCTTAGGAATTCCTGGTTGAAAAAATAAGATACAAAATGAAGGATTCAGAGGACAAGTTCTGGATTGGATTAACAGACTCAGCATCTGAGGGCACATGGTTGTGGACAGATGGCTCACCACTGAACAAAAGGTTTAATCATCATAAAAATACTTCTCCATTTCCAGTTTCAAACTTAGTGAAGCAATTTTACCAGTTCATTTTGTTGTTCCTCTCTTAGTTTGACATTTTGGATCCGTCAGGAGCCAGATGATTGGAAGAAGGAAGATCCTGAGGGAGAGGACTGTGTGAGGATGGGGGAAATCATTGAACCTGTCATCAAGTGTTGGTTTGATACATCCTGCAAAGTACCTCATAAAAGTATTTGTGAGAAACTTCCAGAAATCCCTGGGTCTAAAATTCCGATGAGTCAATAAAATAATCTCAATCTACAATAAAATTAAAAATTAAAACATGTTTTTAAAGAAATATCTAACTCTGGCTCTTAATAGGGTGGCAGCACGGTGGCACAATGGTTGGCACTGTTGTCTCACAGCAAGAAGGTCCTGAGTTTAATTCCACCATCAGGCTGGGGGCTTTTTGTGTGGAGTTTGCATGTTCTCCCTGTGTTTGTGTGGGTTAACTGGTCTTAGTTAACATTCTTGTTTTGATTTAACCATATTTCATATGTAGTCTGCAATAGGCAAACATCTACTATCCCGGGTTTGTTTATGTTTTGCACTTTTACAGATTATATAATATAACATCTTGGTTTAAATCAATTCCTACAAGTTTGTTAAGTTAACATGTTATTTATTTCAACTGTTAATTGGTTTAGTTTAAACTTACCTTACCTACCTGTCTTCCAGAAACAAAAAGAGGAAATCTAGTTTTGCTTCCTGCTTTATAGCGTCTGGGTTAATCTGAGGTCACAGGAAGAGACCAAGTGCAGAAGGGGAAGAATTCTTGTAATTTAATAAAGTTGATTTTTGAGTGTTTGTGGAGAAATAGATTAATTGTTGTAATATGTATTGATTACACCGCAGAGTTTATGTTGCTAGTAAAGAGTAGCAGTAGAGGTTTGAGTATGATAATGTTCCTCTTACCTACTGAATGGAATAGTCCAGAGGAGAAATTGTTTGGTTAAGTGGACTATTTAAACAGAACTCAGGTGTTTGAGGAGAAAGGACCAGGTGAGTGTAGCTGTGTGCATAGGACCTTAATTTCCGTTGATTTAAGTTCAGTTATGTTTATTTGAACTGAGTTAGTTATGGAGTTGAGTTTCTTATCTTTTTTTGTAAATATTGTTTGGCTGCAAAATGGTGAATAAATCACTTGCTACACTGAACAGCATCAGTCTCCTGTACTTCTTTGGCCACTTAAGTCAAGTCCTACCACAAGCTGGGATAGGCTCCAGCCCCGCAAGCCTGAAAAAGGATATGCGGAAGAGAATGGATGGATGGATGGATGTTCAATCCCCTAGCTAAAGAGATCAACTAAAGGTCATTTTTTCTAGTTGTGCATTGGTCTTTGGTTTGTGTCGCGGGGTCCTCTCATAAACGTCCTCTCATTAGATGATGTTCTGAGATTGGAATTTTTTATGCCATCCCCGAAAGTGCACCAAGGACATTTTAAAAAAGAATAAGCATAAAAAATTAAGGAAGAAACAATGGTTGTCTGTCTTTCTTTAGTTCAAATTTATGGTTGTCTGATCACACAGATCTTGTTGAATCTTCCACTTTTTCTACTTCATTTGGATTTACCCTTTTAGGTGTTTCCTTAATGACTTTATATAGTTATTTAGACACATACACTGACCCTTAATGTAGCTTTGTGGATGATTGCTCATGCTGAGGCATCAAGACTCTGACCAGAGTTAGTCCAGTTGCCTCTGAATAATAAATAACGTTATTGCTTTTTCTCCTTAGACAATAGACAAATGAAAACTGAGACAATTGGCTATGAAGATAAGCTACACAAAAACACCACTGTGCATTGCAACAGGAACAGGAAGTGATACTCTATCGCAGAAAGAGCCAACACCAAGTGAGAACATCTTTGTCCTGTCTTCTTCAACTCACCCCCAACCGGTCGCGGCAGCTGGCTGCCCCTCCCTTTTTTTAAATTCTTTTTGCTTGTTTCAGAGAAAGTTCTTGATTACATTCACTGTGAGTTTCATTAAGAGGTTGATTTTTCCTCAATCTTTACTGTCATTATCAAACAAATGGAAGGTGATAATAAGCTAAAGAACTAAAGGAGATACTATAATCAGGCATGTGCTTGTCCTACTAATGTGCCTCACTGGCCTCTCTTATAAAAGAAATGTCATGAGCTGTGTCTCAGTTCAGGGGCTGCATCCCAGCCTTTGCAGTCTACGTGGGCCGGGTTCTTCGAAGACCAAGAAGCCTGGAAGTCTGAGGCTGTGAAATGGGACGGTCTAGCTGCTGTCTTGGTGCAGTTTAATAAACTCAGCCTTCTGCTCCTTGTTCCCTAAAATATAACAGGACACTGGAGTAAATTCTCTACCATCTCACATCAGCTGAGTGAAAACTATAACTTTAATCTCACCCAAACCGATTTAATCGGGAACAAATAAAACACTGAAAAAAGGCAAACAATAACATTTTTTAGTTATCTAAGTGACCAGCCCAGGCATTTTGACTAGAGACCGGCCCACCAGGTATTATAGGAAAAGCCATAAAGCCTTTGAATGAAAACAAATGCTGTTGTGACAGTGATGTACACTATCTTGTTGGTATATATGTATCAATCTAATAAACTTAAACCTATACCATCCTCCCTATTCTGGTATTTTAAACAGTACTTTCCGGAAATATCAAACAACCTAATCAATAATTACATATACCTAACTAGCAGGGTTGCCAACTCCCAGCAAAAAAAAAAAAAAAAAAAAAAAAAATAGGGAATCACCCCCCCACTCTCCGCCTCATGATGCTTAATCGACGTAATCGACTTTAATTTATTGCCAGTGTAAAACAAATGCACAGAAACCAATTATTTTTCTACAGTAATTAAATTGATTCAACATCTTTCTTCAACAGAATTGCAGACTGCACACATGGTACCTTCCCAAAGGAAAAAGTACTATAGCTTACTAGGGTATATATTAGACGTAATATTTACTATATACAATAATGAATTTCTAAGACATTTGAAATGAGAATAAGAAAGAAAAGTTTTTCTCAATCCCCCCCCCCCCCCCCTTTTTTTTTTTTCCTGTTAATGCCCTACCTGGCCCCCTGGCAAAACTTTGCTAGACCCACCCCTGTACAGTTACCAGCTGTCAGCTACATAGAAAAGGATCCTGGTGTTATTTGTCTCTCAGAAACAGTTAATAACTTCCCCTCAAATCATTCATGTCACCTAAAAGGTAAACCTGTTTCTCCATCACCTGTTCAGCTCAGTAAGGACATCTCCTGGTTTCATCTTCATGTTTCCCTCTCACCAGATATCCAAACCGAGGGAGACTGTGTGTTGACCAGCACTCCAGCAAACATCAGCTGATACTACACAGTAATATTAAATAAATAAATTATAACAACAGCTTATCAAGCTTAAATGTGCTACTTTGTTTAGTGCAACATCCGCTGGTTTCGTCTTTCTGGCGCAAAGTGGGCGATAAACAAACAAGACAGACGGGACTTACGACAGAAAAGCCGATCAGCTGATCATTGATCAGTTTCATGATTGAAGTAGCAACAGGAGAGGGAGGGGGGGGGAGAATGAAAGAAGAAGAGGCAGCTATGCAGCATAAAGACGCGGAAAAACTCCAGCTTTGTATCTTTTTCTTTTTTCATTTTAGCTGAAGTTCGGGACAAATCACGTTCCTTTACGCCTAAATACGGAACTTTAAAGTTCGACCTCATCGGCTGTAATTGGTCCAGCCCAGACTCGATCATGACCAATTGGCCAATCCACCGCCTTTCATTGTTTATACCGTTACACACACCCCCCCCCAAAAAAAGCAAAATAACGTCGGCCCATAAAAAGGAAAAATCACCATCTGCCCACTGGACAAATGCCTGGTATGCCCGATGGCCAGTCCAGCTATATAATTTAACCTGTAGTTTAACCTGAGTAGCGAAAGACCGTGCGGGGTATGAAAACAATGTGCTGGGAGTTTGTTGTTCTCGCCAGCTCTAGTGAGCCTTGACCACCTGGTCAGCTATCGAGCTCGTGGGTAACAGATGTCTCCGAAAATGTTGGAGCAGTTTGCAAATATGTGATGTCTTCATAAACCAAGCAGATATTTGAAATTGACACACCTACATTCTCAGCTGAAAATGTATTTATTTATAAATTTATTTATATGACCCAGAAAGAGTAATATTGCTGCGTTTGAAAAGTATTTTTATATTATTATAAAAATACTATAAATACTAATTTAATTAATAAAGTATTGCAAAGAGTAATAAGAGTAATATTACAACTAAGTCACTGCCACCATTGTTGGAAACTGGAATTGGCTGGGCCGTGCTATGAATTGTGGGATAGGTTGGGCAACGAAGGATACACCTGATCCATCCTTCAAATTCAGGGAAATTAAGGACACATTTGTCGGCCGCATTGTCAAGCCTTCGTCAGCGATGCGATGAAGGCTTTGTCGCCAAGAGACAATAAATGTGACAATAAATGCTATCATCTCTGCTGATACACCAATATCATTCACCAAGGGCCAGTAAAGCTGATATTTGGCCAAGATTTTGGTGAATCTGCAGGGTCACTCTCCTAACAAAAACAAAAAAGGTTGAAAATGATTTAATTTATCACATAGTAGGCAACAGTCCTGTGGCACACAGAAAACAGAGACCAAGAACCCCCAGCTTACATCTAAAAGAGGGTACAAGGATCTAACATCCAGCCCCTTGCATTTGAAATGAATGGTATAACAGAGTTTATCTATGTTCTTTTACTAATAGTTAGTCACCTTTTTTTGTTAATCAAAGCTATTTTCCACATGTTCACATTTCCTCTTTTATTATGTTAGCCATCTGCCTGTGTGCAGCATGTTCTGTTCCACTTCCTACATATCAATTAGATTAAGTTCAGCTGTGTATTCACCAGTCTGTAATCATCATCATTAGCCTGGTATTTAAATCCTCAGTTACCTCAGTTCATTGTCTTGTCATCGCCAATTCCGCATGTGTCTTTCAGCTGAGTTCAGTCAGCCAGCCATTCAGTCAGTCTGTTATGTTCTGTTCATCCTGTCATCGTACTAAATGCCGTCCTCATCCTTCACCAACCCGTGAGTCCTGCATTTGGGTCCTCTCTTCCTTCTCTCCACACTGCGACACCCTGACACCTGGGTCAGATGCTAGACCTGGTGCCCCAGTGCCTGGAATCACTTGGCCTCTGGCTGGGTCGCTCCTTGTGCAACTCCAGGCCTCAAGGACCGGTGTCATGCACGTTTTAAATGTGTCCTTGATCCAATACAGCTGATTTGAATGGCTAAATTACCTCCTCAACATGTCTTAAGTGCTCCAGATGCCTGGTAATAAACTAATCATTGGATTCAGGTGTGTTCATCCAGGGTGATATCTAAAACCGGCCCTTGAGGGCTGGAGTTGCCCACCGCTGCTCATTAAGGTTCACAACATATCATCACACAAATAAGGAATTGGGGGACAAGTACATTGGCTGGTGGGTGGGGCAGTGCCCCCATGGGGGGTGGAGAGATTCCCTACAAGGTCCCCATATTGTGTTTTCCACATATAATGTAATATCTGAAATAAAAGAAAAAGAAACTAATAAATAAACAGATAAAAGATTCACATAAACAAGAGGAGCCTATAGAGATTCTATATAGCTGTTCTTGCAAAAGCAAAATGTGTTCAGCACCACAATTCTGATTGCAAAAGCTGGCAGACAGGACAGGATATAAAAAACAAACTGATGTTTATTTAGATCGCTTTTTAAGTGCAGGTGGTCAACTTGGGAGGAGCAAGTTGGATGCTATGCACTGGTACATAGCATCCCTTGGGTATAGACAATCATATATAGAGCAGTCAGTGTCTTTGTCATTGATGTTTTTCAAGTTTTTGAAGGTAACTGATAACTTTCTTTTAGCAGCTGCTTGTGAGGTCTCATTTTAAGGCTTCAAGGTATTGTTGCCACGGAGGAGTGCTATAATTTTTGTGTGATAATCTGTTCTGTTTAGTGCAACAGTGCACTTTCCCTTGTTGGCTGGTAATATGGTGCTTAATGATGTGACAGGCTTCTTTTCTTCTATTGTGAGGTGAGACCATTGGACTTTAGCACTGGAGAGGGTGGCTGAAACCTTCATCCTGATTTGCTCTGCTTCTGTTTGTGTTAATTTATTAATCCTTGTGGCCACTGTGGACAGATGGTTTGAAAGAGGAGTGAAAGAAGCCATCTATGTCCACTGTGAATGATCTTCTTTGAACAGAGGCGGTGGCTTACGACACTAACTGTCTGCCATCTATAATCTAGTTTTCAGATCCCTTCCCATACGCCTTAATGCCCACTCACATCCTGGCCCATTTGACCTCAGTAAATCACATGATAGGGTGGGGCTAGGTTTCACAATGGGTTCCCCCGAAACTTTGGCTGATGGTGACCTACACCCGTTTTCACACCTTGGCACGTGCGATTAGGTAGCGGATCAATAGGGGGTCCATGACCCTCTTGGGGACACACCCACATGGCTTAAAATCTGGGACTCTCCAGCAATTGCTCTTTGAACTGAAGAAGCTTCTCGGGTGACAGGTGAAACATCTTGGAGGAAACTTAAAGAAGTCCAGATGCTTTTCTTTCCAAGCTCCTTAGACTCATGCCCACCAACTGGACTCACCTACTGCCATGTTTTCATTCCTCTGTCATGTTTCTTGTCTTCTTGTTCATGTTGTCAAGCTTGTGTTATCATGGCTACATCGTTCCATGCTGTTTCCTGTTTTATTTTGAAAGTCTGTGTCCTATGTGCAGTGTAGTCAGCTTTGCTTCCTTTGTCTCGTTATGTCAGATTAGCCTCAGCCTTTTCTCCAAGTCTGCGTGTTTTCTTTCATTCGTCGTCAGGTTGTCTGTTGTTTCTCGCCATGTTTCCAAGTTTCATGTCCAGGTTTGTTCAGGTTCTTCATGATGTTTTTTAGTTCTGCATCAGTTTGTCTTGCCTTTTGTTTGAACCTTTTTTTTTTAATTTTTTTTATCAGCCTTATTAAACGGCTCGCCTTTTGTTAATATCAAGTTTTGTTCCACATTCTTTTGTGTCTGCATTTGGGTCTGCTTTTCACAATTCATACAGTCTGCTTCAGTACACTGTGACATTAACAATACGCACTTCTTTAGTTTAGGCTGACTAAATATGAAGTCGATCTGATAAAATTCCTAGGAAAAGGTTGAAAAAATATAACATCAGCAAATTGCCAAAATGCAGACTTCCTTTTAGGTTTTGTCACTAATAAAATAAACTTTCATCAGACCCGATGTGCCAAATTTCGTGAGTTTTTGAGCATGTTTAGGCCAATAAAAACCAAGCTGGTTCCCAGGGTGAGGCCAACGAGGGCACAGCTAAACTCTGCACTCATACCAATATCTCGCGTGGGAGCGGTTGTTGCTCAGCAGGCTCCTGCCCCTGTTCATGTCTCAGCTGGAGGCTCAGCCAAGCTCATCCAGCAACCCTCCTCACCAGCTGGGGATTCAGCCAAGCCCGTCCAGGATCCTGCCACGCCTGGAGGCTCAGCCGAGCTATCCAGCACATCCTACCTATTCACGTTCAATGCCGCCTGCCAAGACAGTCTGTCTGGCACCTGCCAAGCTCTGTCCAGCGCGTTCAGCACCACCTGCCAAGACCGAAAGGTCTCATCCACATCCATGTCATCGACCGCCCGTCATGCTGCCCGAAGGTCATCACCTACGTCTGCTTAGCCATCACCACCTTCTACATGGTTGGTGTATAAAAGGATCTGAGACTTTATGTTCCTGATATATTTACCTTGCCTTGTTTCTTGTGTTTTGGTATCAGCCGCAATAAAGGCTCATTTTTGGTTTATTCAAGTTACTTTCCATGTTCCATTTTCCATTATTCACTCTTCACAAAATCAGCTTCTGCCTGGCTGTTACAACTTTTTCACTTTTTTTACTTCCTCACATGCATACCTAGACTGTAAAAAAAAAAACCAAACTGTATTGCACTGCACACTAACAGCTAAGGAGGATCAAGTGACAGCAAGGAATCCTGACAGTGCCCTATGCAACAAGTTGGATGAGACAAGATTTTACAGCACTCTGAGAGTTGACCAAGGTGACCAAACAAGACATATTAAGCATATGTTCCAATTTGAACATATTATATAATCGTGGGAGTGGAGCAGGTTGTGTGGCCAGTGTATTGTTGACATAAAGCTGATAAGTCAGCCTCTAAAACATCCTGAACAGCAGGTAACGTGGCGAGAGACAAGATCAAGCTACAGGTAAGAGTTTAGAACTGCCTTCTTGCTTTCTGCTCAAATTAAAAGTGTACAGTGTAACGTTTTCCTTTTTCTAATCCAATCAGAATAGCCTGAGCTCTAAAAGCCAGTTGTTGCCCTCTGATTTACTAAGATGGATCCAAACTCATAATTCCCAGATGAGTTAGATCATGTCGTTACTGTTGTTGCTTATGCTAAATGTTTTATAATGTGAAGACAACAGAAAACATTTTGCTTTGAAAAACTTTGTAGTTTTTTTAACTTTATTAAATTGTAATGATCGTCAGTGTAATCAGTGCAGGTAAAGACCCAGAAATTGGTTAAAAAATGAATTCATGAAGAATTTTTTTTAATATCTTTTTGTCTTAAATTTATCATTTAGATCCATTTAAACATTTACATTTGTTTCTTATAGTTTTGCTCATGCTTCCTATGTTTTAATAATTGATCACATTGTGTGGTGAATCAACCCTTTTCATTTGTACTATTTCACATGATTGAGTTCATTTTATTACCAGATTGTATTTGATATTTTCCTTAAATTAATCTGCTGTCTTTTCACTTTCCTATTTAAAATTTTAATTACAAATATTATATTTGAGACCCTTGCAACCCTTAACTGATTAACTGTTTTTGTTGTTGTTGTTGTTGTTGTTTTTTACATAGAGATGCTTGAGCTTCTCATCCTTTCATCAGTGTCGGTCACATTTATGGAAAACACCCGATTAATAAAGCATGTGATAACATCAAAGTGAACAGAAACACAGTCCAAACAACACCAGCTGTTAGCAGGCTAATCTTTTCGCACACATTACCCTGAGGGCTCAGTGAATGAAACTGTGAGCTTTTTTGCACCAACAGAGATGAAATGTACATGCACAAAGTATTCCAGCTTTTGTCCTGGAATATTTTGTCCAATACTTTGTTTTTGTTGTTTTTTTTGTATAACACACAGAATTGATGGTGAAGAGGCAAGACGACATGTTGCACATGGCATGAAAAATCCTAAAGAACCTTCCTGAAACCCAAAGAATACCTGAACTGTGCACATGGAAAATTCAGTCAATATTCAAAATATAGTTTAATATTAATCAACAAAGGAATAAGCTTATTTCTTTGGTGGATCAGGAGTGTATGTAGCATTTCTACAGGTCTCTGATTTTTAAAACCTTTTTACTGAGTTTCCTGTTCTGATTTTAGGTGTTTCTGATTTTATATACTTTTTTGTTATGTTCACTGTAAAGGTTGATGTTACAATGGCCTACTTCTCAGTTTCCAAACTACTGAATAGTGGAAGTGGATCACTCAGTTTTACTGTTAGGAAAAGCAAAAAGGAAGATTAAAAGAAATTAAATATTCTCATTCTGATAAGTTTGAGATCTTAAACTTGCAGGTTATTGGAACCTATAGATGCATTTCATTTTAAGAGTGGAGTGTATTGTGAAGTAGTTATGAGAGAAGTAGAGAAGAGAGTTGCCATGGTTATAAAATCTGTGCAGGGAGGAGTGTTTGAGTAAACAGGTGGGATAACAATACACTGCACTTGATAAACCACTGAATGACCCAGGAGCACTGCATTAAAAACAGACACAGTTGTGTAGTGAAAAAAACTGTACAGACTCAGGAACACAGTTCACTGCAATGTCCACAGAGAATATATATGTAGACAACGCTGTGGATTGCATAAATGTGTTCCATCCAATATAAAATAGACCCTCACAAGGGCTGATTGTGTCGATCCAGGTATCCTGGCTAAAATGTAAAGCTCTACTGTTCCTTCTCCACAGCCTCCAGCAAAGCCATGGACTCTAGTGTGCCCCTCGTCCTTATGCTGCTCATGTGCAGTTCAGTCATGGTCAAAGCCCAACTGAAGGTGTATGATCTGCGAGCCACTGATCTTCCCACCGTTATCTTGTTAACTACAGATGCCTATGTCACGGTGTCCTCTGGTTCTACTTCTCTGGGTAAAACATCTGTTCGCTACAATGACCCGAACCCCTGGTGGGAAGAGGAATTCTCCTACTTCTATACTGAGGAAAATGACATGCTGACTCTCGAGGTTTATGACGTAGACTTGCTCTTTGATGATCAGCTGGGAGTCTGCCAAAGGCAGCTCAAGGTGGGAACCTATCAGCATGACTGCTTCCTGACCAAAGGCGGGACTCTCCATTACACTTATACTCTTGGCTGAAACTATCAGTAGGCATGCAGAGATTTGTATGACATCTGATGTCCATAGGCAGCCTTCATTTACCACAGCTTAACAATGTAGACTGTTATAGTAGATCTGCAATCCATTTTCAGGGTTTTCATCATGCTCACATTAACCAACAAGATCAAATCTCTTAAAACCTGTAAAGTGTTCCTACTACACTTCAGTCCTTGCTGCTCTGTTTCACCAATTGAGATAAAGTTTCTTGCAATGAAAAAATAAAAAAAATAAAAGAATGACTAAGCAAATATTCAGAGAATGTCTGACGTGTGATTTAATAAGAGAAACACATTGAGAATATTGTGACTGACAAACAGATTTTGGAAGAGAAAAAATATTTCTATCCATTTGAATTAAAAAGAGGTTATGTTGAAATGAATGTTTATATGAGAATAAGCCTATGATGACTGGGATAAATTGAATGAAACATGAAGTGACTGGATGTTCATATACAGTGGATTTAATAATAAGTCACTTTAAGAATTTCTGAACATTGGTTTGTGCCTTGAAGCTTAAGCAAACTTGTGCAACAGGGCAATGATCAAAAACACCAACAAATCCACCTCTGAATGGTTAAAAAACAAATGTATCGTTCTGGAGTGAAACATCAAAGCCCCCAGTCCCCTCCTGGTTCTCATTCCTCCTCTGAGTTTCCAGAAACTGGGACAATCCTTTTTGTCCTTTTTATGGCTTTATAAAAAGGGACAGTGAAGACTGACAGGAAAGTGGACATGCGGCAAAGAGCCACAGGCCAAGCTCAAACCCGGGATGAGCGCACTCAATCATGCATCATAAAGGCGCCTGCTTATCCCAGTGAGTCAAACCAGCACCTGAAACTGGGATGATCTTGTCTGATGTTTTTATCACTTCCACAACACCATTCACATACTCTTCCTTTAATATTACACCTACTCTTTTTGTCTTCCTGTCTACACTGTGGTAAAAAAAAAAATCCACCCTTAGTGACCCTGGCCTTCCCTTCCACCCGTACACACAACATATGTACCTTCCTTCTCGCCATCATAACTGCCAGCTCTCTTCCTTTAGTGGTCATAGTCCCTACATTTAAAGTGCCTGTTCTCACCACCAAACTCATGCCTTTCCAGAAGTGTTTCTTAATGTCAGTGTTATATTCATATTTCTCAGTTACAGCCGATAGACAGGTTTTAAGCAGCCATAGCCTCTTATATCACACCTTGTCACACAGTTTATCTGATAAAATCATGTTAAAATAACACACATTGTAATTTCAGTTCCTCATTTATCTTTGCATTGATGAGTCTGCTTCATTTCCAACTAAATGGTTGGTTTACTTTCTGACTTTCTTTCGATTCTTTTTCTTGGGACTTTCTGCTGACGGACAGTTTTAAAACTGCCTTTAAAGCTATTACCTACTCTATTTTTTAATAGTTCCTCATCTTGCTTCCTTTCTTTGGTTCTCATGAACTCAAATGATAATTCACAATTTAATCCCAATCAAAAAAACACAAATCAGTCACATTTGTTTGATTTTTAATTCATTAAGATCCCCATTAGGTAAAGTGATGCACTGGCTAGTAAAAAAAAGAAATACCTTAGCAGAGTGGCATATACAATCTCAACAAAGTAAAACAAAACAATACCTCATGCCCCCAAAACAACAGATATTGGGTCAATTTTATTATGTTTGTTCCAAATACAACATAATAAAATTCAATATAAAGAATCTGTAATTAGTGCTCACACAATAACTTGATTCATTTTATCAATACCTGTGATCAGAAATTATGGCAAAAATACGCTTTAATACCATTTTAATTTTTAATCAACTTTTACCTGTCTTTGCAGATAATTCTCTACTTTCAACGCCTGATACAAGTAATTGTTTGGTTGAGTTTTTGTAATTTAACTTAGATTCAGTTCTTTGTATATTTAAGAGACAGATTAACAAAGATGACTCCCCGTTAATGTTTTCTTGTTCCTTGATTTAACCTTTGAGAATAAACCTTTAGAAATAACTTAATGTTTTCAAAAACAGATAAACAAAACAGCTTCCTGCAAATTAAAGAGGAGGGAGGGAGGCAGGAGCTTTGTTCCCCCTGTCAGAATAACGGTTTTTATTCTAACTGAGGCAAATATTTTCTTTTATGTAGAAGTGCTGCATCCATGTGGGCCATCACTGAATATTTTATTCATGTACATTTGTTTTTGATTAAGAAACATATTTTATTTATAATGTTGTGGTCTTTTATCCTTTTGTCACACATTAGTACCTTTAACTGTAACACATCCGGCAGAAGGATTAAGGGGGAGGCTTTATTTACAATTTAGAGCATCATGCTAAATTAATTCATTTTCCTTTAATTTAGATGAGCTAATAAATTATGTTCTGTAACAGCTTTAACCTTTTTTGCTAGTAATTTTGCCCTTTATCTTCTTTGGACTTGGACTAGTAGTGTACATCCTCATGAGGCTAGGGACTGTATCATATACACTATATGAGAGAAATACACTTTTTCTTAGAGTGAACATGAATAATATTTTGTATCTCAGGACTCTGCGAGAAAAGGGTGAAGCTAAAGATCAGAATTGTTGGTTTGATGCATTTTGCTCAAAGCCTCGGTGTTTGTGAGAAACCAGAAGTAACTCACCAGCTTAAATATGTATTTACTTTAAATTCAGTTCAGCACTAGAGTGTGGTGATAGTAATGTCACAGAAAGAAAAAAAACATCAGGATAACAAATAAATGTGAATATTTTATATGCATTATTTTTGGCCCATTAATGAGATTATTTCATCCTTTCTATGAGGTCATTGTTGCCATTGTCAGCTCATTTAAAACTTTTCATAAAAAAGATTTTTACAGGTGGAGGCCACTGACATTTTTCCCTTCCTTATCCTTTCTAATTGGATTTATTGTTACTGGTCACTATTTGGAGATGATACCTGGACCCTACAGATGCAGCACAGGTAGTTACCCCTCCAGGATGCCATGTCTCCCAGCACAGTCTCAAGAGCATAGATTGCAGCAGACAACTACAGTACTTACAATACAATACATGTAGCACCCTCAAGGATTGACGTAGGCACGATGTAGAGTTATAAAACAGGGTTTATTCTGGTCTTGACAACCCGTGAGAACTGCTCACGGACAAAACAATAAAACAAAAACATCACATCAAAATGCGCTCTTGTACTTAGTGTCAATCAATCAAAAGTCCTTAATTACAGAAAATAAAACATTTAAAATATACAAACCTCGTGAGCTGACATCCAGGAGGGGATGAATAGTCCTTTATGGCCTTATTGCCTTATTCTCCATCTTCTTTCTGAGCGTGAGCTGCAGCACGCAGACACCATGTGCGCTAGCAAAAAGAGTGACTGGGTGGAGACCCAAACTGCAACCAACTGTACCCTACATTATTCACCATCAGAGGGCGCAAAAGAACAAAATCCAGATATACAGCTTAACAAAACATCAAATGCAAAAGACCATTACAATACAATTTTATTTATATAGCACGTTTAAAACCAGGAGGTACACCGAAGTGCTTCATAGTAAGCTTTCATAGTATTCTATGAGAGCTAAACTGGGCTGTAGAAGGTCCATCAATAGGACTGACATCTGCTCCTTTATGTAAGAAGGAATAGGAAGAGCATGACAAAAGCCTTAAAATGACCACTGGTGTGACTGTCTGTCCAGACAATCAGAAGCAGACTTCATGAGGGTGGCCTCAGGGCCTGACATCCACTAGAGGGTCCTGTGTTCACTCCCCAGCACTGTGGAACCTGGTTGGCATTTGCAGTAGAATACCATAATTAGCAGGTGCACAGTGTGCGCATCCTGAGCACATATAACAGACATGAAAGGGCCTGATGAAGCCGTGGAGAATCTGCCTGTGACATCGTTCAGCGTGACCGGTTTGGTGGTAGGTCAGTCATGATCTTGGGGGGGCTTACCCATGGAAGGACGCACAGGCTAGCCACCCTGACTGGCATTAGGCATCAGGATGTAATCCTTGGATCCATTGTCAGAACTTATGCTGGTGCAGTGGGTCTTTGGTTCCTCTTGGTGCACTGCAATGATCGGCCTAATGTGGTGAGAGAATGCAGGTTGTTCCTGGAAGATTAAAAAATTGATACAATTGACAGTAACCCATGCTCGCCTGATCTAAATTCAATAGAAAACTTTTGTGACATTGTGTTTTTGTCCATCTGACTTCGCAAGTTTGCACCTCAGATTGTCCTGGTCACCTTGGTCCAAATCTGGAAAGAGATTCATCAGGACACCATCCATCAGCTCATTAGGAGAATGTTGCAGTGTTTTCAGGAAGGTACCCAAGTACATGTGTCCATACAATTTTGAGTTGCTACAATGAAATGTCAGTAAAATGATTACTTACTGATACATAATTCTTTTTTCACTTTGATTTTTGAGGTGTCTTTGAATTCACCGCTCTGTGGGTTGATAATTTTTATTTCCACCCATCACATTTTAAACATGACAATATTTGGTTTATTAGAATAAATAATTTTGTGTTCACTGGAAATAAACAATTCCAGTCTTTGTTAGTTTTTTTTATTTTTTCCATGTAATTCATTTTCATGCTACAGGAGGAGAAAAAGACTTAAGAAAAGAAAGAAATCATTTTATTTAAAAAATAAAACATAGAAAAGAAAGAAAAAGGAGTGACAAGAAAACACATAAGTTGATAAAATACAATTAAACATTAAACCAGAAGAGGGCAGCATGCCCATTTGCTTTAAAGAAATATCTTACTATGAAAGTTGACTCACTCCTCTTCATCCAAACTCAAGACACTGTGGGAAGAAGACTTAAACATGACAATCTCTGACAAAATATGGGCCTCCATACTCAAACATGTCAGCACAACATCATTCAAAGTGGTGCATAGAGCCCATTTCTCAAAATCCAGATTATCTCGTATCTATCCTGAAATCTCTCCATATTGTGACAGATGCAAAACTACTGAAGCCTCACTGATCCACATGTACTGATCTTGTTCCAGTCTCGTTCAGTTCTGGACAGAGGTTTTCCATACCCTGTCCAGGATTCCCAGTGTGACATTGGCCCCTGGCCCCCTTCTTGCTCTGTTTGGCATCAGTGGGAATGAGGTGCCTCTACTGGCCTATGAAAGACAGGCATTATCATTCTGTTCCCTGTTAGCCAGAAGGGAAAATTTACTGAGGTGGTGGAACGCTCCCCCTCCCGCTCACAAACAGTGGTTATGTGACCTCATGTTGTGTCTAAAACTAGAAAAAATAAGACATTCACTCCAAAACTCTACTGGGAAATTTCTAAGCATGTGGGGTCGTTTCCTTGATGCATTTCTGTCACGGCCAGGAGGATCAGCCGTATGCTGATCAGCCGTCTCTATATTTTTCTCTCAACAAGGCGGTAAGCTTCATCCCTGTGCTTATTTCTCTCGTCGCCTCTCTCCAGAGAGAAACTATGACGTGGGAGACCGAGAACTACTAGCCATTAAGCTTGCTCTGGAGCAGTTGTGTCACTGGCTGGAGGGCACTGCCCAGCCGTTTGTGGTGTGGACAGACCACAAGAACTTGGAGTACATTCGATTGGCTAAACGACTCAACGCCAGGCAAGCCAGGTGGGCCCTGTTTTTCACAAGATTCCAATTCACTATCACCTACAGACCCGGTTCCCGGAATGTCAAGCCTGACGCCCTCTCATGCCAATTCACCGCCTCCAAAGACACAGCTCAGGACTCCCCCATTCTTCCCACCGTGTGTGTTATTGGGGTCCTGACCTGGGAGATCGAGTTGGCGATTAGAGAGGCTCAACAGACGGAACCAGACCCCGGAACGGGCCCTCCAGGTCTACTCTTTGTCCCCTCCACAGTAAGGTCAAGAGTGCTACACTGGGCATATACGCCAATTTAACCTGTCACCTGGGGGTCCACCGCACCATCACCTTTCTTCAACGCTTCACCTGGTGGCCCTCTCTCGCTAAGGATGTCCGCGAATACATTGCCGCCTGCCCAACCTGCGCTCAAAACAAAAACGTCCATCAACTAAAATTAAAACCCATGATATCATTTGACTATAGAAAAAAAAAGAGAGAACTCAATTAGCTTTGAAAGTTTTAAGTATTTAAGGCAAAGATCAACAGCAGAACAAAATGAGGAACTGCCGTTAACTATATGTGATATTTTTTGATTTGTTATCTGATGCAACAAGTCTGCTTTTTGTCTGACTGGTGTTATTTTCTGTGTCTGGCAGCTTCATGTTGTAAAGCTGGAGTACTATACTCTGATGTGAGGTTTACAAGAGAGAAGAAAGCTAATGGTGAGTTTATCTCATGTATTTGTCTTTGAGTGAAAAGATTGAGAAAAACATCATAAAATTTGTTAATTTTTTTTTGTTTTTAAGTTTGCATTTTATCACCAGGCTTCATCACATTGAGCAGAAATCTGGTTTCATATTTTTGTTACAGTTGTCATTTTCTCGTTGCCTGACACCACTTACTCTGAAGTAACGATCTCAAAGACTCAGCCGTCCAAAACAGAGTCGCCCGGTAAGTAAGGTGCAGTAATTACAGATTTTCTTGATTGCATCGATATAACCTGTGTTATATAATATGCATATGCAGATTGCAGATTGTGTGTGTGTTTGTGTTTGCATTATATCTTTTAATCAGGCTTAAAGTTTTTAATAGTGAAGTAGTTTGACTTTACTGAAAAAAAAGAAACCCAGTCAAAATGTTTTTCACCTGTCAAAATACAATATATCAGAAAAGTATCAGTCAGTCACTCTTTGAAAAGTAAATAAAAACCTTTTTCACCACTAACACTTAGACATCAAATGTTTTTCTACTTCCATCAAAACCTTGAGGACTAAATGTGTTCAGACACAATCATGAAATGTGGCTTTATTGGAAATTCAGCACAAAATAACTAGAACTGAAATTAAGAAAAGTAAAATGATAAATGTTAAACTACATGCATCAGACAGCTGAACAAAGATAATAAAGTAGAGTAAGGTCATACAACATATGTAGTGGTGAATTTCTGTTTGTTTAGAATATGCTTGTTTCTAATTAGCAAGTGTAAAAGAGAAGTCGACATAAAAAAAAAAAGAGGAAATTGCTCTAAGGGAGTGAGATCTCGCTTAGCGTATGTGTGTGGGGGGGTGTTTCTGTGTGCCCATGTCTGCTTTTTATTTTGCATTTAAAAATTTTTGATCATATCTGCTTCACACTTGTTTACAGTTTTTTTGTTTTTTTTTACTGAACCTAAACTAAACAGACTTTCTTTAACAAGTATCAGATTTCACAGTTTAATCTATTTTGCACTGATATTTAGACGAGGCTGTAAACATGGCTTTTTGAAACAAGCCTCAAACAGTCATTTGAGGAGCATTTTTGCAGTTCTCTGTTCGCTCTTGTGTCAGCGGGTAACTTCTTGCTAAAGTGCCAAACCACTGTGGTCACTGTTCTTTTTCTCCTTATATTAGCTGTTGTTTACTTATAATCTTTTAAACATGTTAAAAGGTTATAGTTATAAAATAATCATACTGATTTATCAAGATATGTGTGGTTTGTACAAACTATACATTTATGAACTTTTTCCACATCTCTATAACTTTTCTGTCTCTGCGAACTCTTCAGAGAGGTACCAACAAGATGTGTTGAACAAAAGGTCAAAGGTCATCTCAGACAGATTGGCCTTGCTGGTTCTCAGTGGTCTCCTGGCTGCTGCCGTCATTGGTCTTGGTGTTACAAGTGAGTGGATGCAATGCTTTTTCTGATTACTAGTAAATACAACTTTTCTTTTTACTTTTTTAAAATCGTGAACATTTTGAAAAAATTCACAACATCTGTGTCTAATTTTAGTAAAACACCCCAAATGTCACAGAATGATTTGTATTTTTCTTTTTTAATCAGTGTTTGACAACATAAGATTGAAGCAAATGTTCAAAAAACAAGAAGGTCTCAAAAACAGGAATGAAAGTGGAAACACAAATGTCTCAGGTAAATGTCTCTGAAGGTTCTCAGTCATCCAGATCATTGTAGTTGAAGGAGCTCGGAGGTAAACATTAGAGACTCCAACGTTGCAACGCTGGATTAAACTTTTGGACTGCTGATTCACTGGCCCTCTATAGTGTACACATTTTTTATTGATTTTAATCAATATGTTGAACTAGAATGAAAGTCGATGAAGCAATGACAGATCGTTCAGTCTGTTTTTCAAACACAGAAAGAGAACCATGCAGCACAGTACAGCCTACATGTCCACAATGTCCAACAGTAGAAGGTAAGTACGTCTCCTGCTGTCTCCAAATCACACAAACATGAACAGTGATTTCTTCCACCTGACTGAAGTCGTTGCTTTAATCTCTTCAAAGATCAGACATGTGATAAATGTGGAGAAGGCTGGGAGCAAGATGGAGGAAAGTGCTATTACTTCTCCATCAGTAAATCATCCTGGAACAAGAGCAGAGATGAGTGTAGAGCTAAAGGAGGAGACCTGGTTAAGATAGACAGCAGAGAGGAGCAGGTATTAAACTGCATGTTCTCACATGTTTTAGCACATCTTTATATTTTGTCATCTCACAACAGAAACATCTCAGAGTAATTTTCAATCTCTTTTTCCTGCAGAGGAGACTGAGTGAAATAATGACTGAAGGTGATGACAAGTTCTGGATCGGACTGACAGACTCAGCAGTAGAGGACAGATGGTTGTGGGTGGACGGGTCACAACTGAATCAAAGGTTTGATAGTTGTGAAAATATATTTGTTAATTTCCTGTATTAAACTTTCACTGAATCAGTTCTGTTTGTTCTTCATGTTTTAGTTTGACGTTTTGGAGGACCAAGGAGCCAGACAATTGGAAAGGGACAAATGGAGAACATCCTGATGGAGAGGACTGTGTGAGGATGGGAGACAAAGGTGAAGCTGATAGTCTGGAGTGGTGGTTTGATGCATTTTGCTCAAAGCCTCACAAAAGTATTTGTGAGAAAGCAGGAGTAAGGGGAAAGTTTAAAAAAGTATGTGACTGAAACCCAGTTCAGTCTATTAAACACCAGAGTGAAGTGATGCAGTTTTTTTAAAGTTGTCTCACAAACAGAATAAAATCAACATATTAAAATAAAATGTGAGTAATATTTTGCATCTGATATTTTTCCTTTTTGAACTGATTATTATATACAAGAAATGTGGGAGCACCTTTGGGAATTATAACATCCCAAAACTTTTTAGATACCCCTGAAAGAAGGAATGTTGTGTTAAAATGGAGCAAGTAATTGATGTCAGTGTGAATAAAGAGTAACTGACCATTACAGTGTTTGATATTTTCCCAACTGATAAGTCTGACACCTCACTTAACTCTCATCAAGGCAGAGCTGAATGAGGAACTGAAATTACAATGTGTTATTTTAGCATGATTTTATCAGATAAACAGTGTGACACAGTTTGATCATAAGAGGCTACAGCTGCTTAAAAACTGTTTACAGGCTGTAACTGATAAATATGAATATAACACTGTTAACGCTGTTTTCTACACCTGTTTCTCCTCTGGGGTAGTCTTGCTCGGGGTTAATGTGTAAAACAGTAATGCAAGTGTGAATTCACATGTGTACTAAAATGCCATGAATTAACTATTTCTTAATTAAGTATTTCTGATTATGAATAAAGTTAAATGTACACACCATAAACAGAATGCTGGACTGTGTTGTGCTGGGATTGATGCAAGCATTAGGATGTTTGGTTTCCACACTGTAATTCCACATTGTTGTGGAATTATGGAAAATGCCAAATGGTGCAAATGCAAACCACATTTCACATTTTCTCACTTCAAGAAGCTCAAAGTGGATAAACTGCAGTTTAGAAGGGCTTTTAAATGTTTCATGTATGTCGGATGTTGAATCCAATAAGGCAAAGACGCAAGAAAATATTATTTAGATATAAAGTATATAACTATTTTTATTTTTGTTACTTTCTTTCTTGGAGTCCTTTTTACAGTAAATCTATAGTTAGGGCTGTAATTTTGGACAACAACCCTGTTTTTTGGGGTTTTTTTTGCCTCTATACACCGCCACAATGAACTATTAAGATGTGAGCAAAGAAAAAGTCAAAAATCATAAATCCAATTAGTGGGTCCACAATGTTGGGCAGTGATTGTTTTTTCTGGTTACTTTCTTGGTTGCCAGAGCTGAATCTTCAGATGATTTTTTCTGCACATTGAAAGAACCAGAGGAAGAAAGCTCCAAGTTGTATTTTAGTGCAAGTTGGTATTTATAGTCCGGTCAGTGTCTTTTCCTTTTTCCATTTTTATTTCCCTTCTTGTCTTCCACATTCACCTTTTGTTTATAAATAGTCCTGTCCTTGCTCTCAGTAACTGCCTCAGCATCTTTTCACCTTCTCTTGTGTGCTACTTGTTGTTCCCTTGAAGTCTACAGATTTGCTCATCTTTGCTGTTTGGTGCCATTTTGGATTTGCATTAACTGAAATAATAAATTTTACGTTCTGTCTGTTTCTTGGAATCCTTTTTTAAAGTAAATATGCAGTTCAGGCCATAATTGGTTGGACAACAACACAGTTTTTGTATTTTGCCTCAATACACCGCCACACTGAAATATTAAGATGTGAGAAGAGAAAAAGTCGGTTGCTATAATTTCAAACCCAGAGCTCAATCTTCAGATGATTTCTTCTGCACATTACAAGAACTAGAGGAAGTGACAACCCAAATATTCCTAGGCACCCCTCTCTCCTCCTCCTCTCCTTCTCTCTGGACATCCAATCACCATCGTTGACCTGATGTCCAGCCACATCTTATCATATCTCACTTTTTCTCATCAACACTCTGTGTTTGTCAGTCACATTATTCTCAATGTAATTTCTCTTATTAAGTCGCACATATCAAACATTCTCTGAATATTTGCTTAGTCGTGCTTTTTTGTTGCAAGAAACTTTATTTTAATTGGTGAAACAGAGCAGCAGTACTGAAGTGTAGTAGAAAGACTTTACAGATTTTAAGAGGTTTAATATTTTTGGTTAATGTGAGCATGATGAAAACCCTGAAAATGGATTTCAGATCTACTATAACAGTCTACATTGTTAAGCTGTAGTAAATGAAGGCTGCCTATGGCCATCAGATGTCATACAAATCTCTGCATGCCTACTGATTGTTTCAACCAAGAGTATAAGTGTAATGGAGAGTCCCGCCTTTGGTCAGGAAGCAGTCATGCTGATAGGTTCCCACCTTGAGCTCCCTCCTGCAGACTCCCAGCTGATCATCAAAGAGCAAGTCCAAGTCCCAAACCTCGAGAGTCAGCATGTCATTTTCCTCAGCATAGAAGTAGGAGAATTCCTCTTCCCACCAGGGGTTCGCGTCATTGTAGCGAACAGATGTTTTACCCAGAGAAGTAGAACCGGAGGACACCGTGACATAGGCATCTGTAGTTAACAAGATAACGGTGGGAAGATCAGTGGCTCGCAGATCATACACCTTCAGCTGGGCTTTGACCATGACTGAACTGCACATGAGCAGCATAAGGACGAGGGGCACACTAGAGTCCATGGCTTTGCTGGAGGCTGTGGAGAAGGAACAGTAGAGCTTTACATTTTAGCCAGGACACCTGGATCGACACAATCAGCCTTGTGAGGGTCTATTTTATATTGGATGGAACACATTTATGCAATCCTCAGCGTTGTCTACATATATGTTCGCTGTGGACATTGCAGTGAACTGTGTTCCTGAGTCTGTACAGACATTTTCACTAAACAACTGTGTCTGTTTTTAATGCAGTGCTCCAGGGTCATTCAGTGGTTTATCAGGTGCAGTGTATAGTTATCCCACCTGTTTACTTAAACGCTCCTCGCTGCACAGTACTTTTTTCACAACTACACAACAGACTCAAAAGTAAATGCATCTATGGGTTGCAATAACCTGCAAGTTAAAGATCTCAAGTTCATCAAAATAACAATATTTAATTTTTTTTAATTTTCGTCTTTGCTTCTCCTAATGGTAAAACTGAGTGATCCACTTCCACTGTTCACTAGTTTGGAAACTAAGAAGAAGGCCATTATAACATCAACCTTTACAGTGAACATAGCAAAAAGTACATAAAATCACAAATACCTAACATCAGAACAGGAAACTCAGTAAACAAGTTTTACAAATTAGGCACATGTAGAAATGTATTAGCTTCCTGATCCACAAAAGAAAGAAGCATATTGCTTTGTTAATTGATATTAAAATAATATTTTGAATATTGACTGAATTTTACATGTGCATATGTGTAACAAGTCGTCAGCTCTGTCTGCTATAAGAAAAAAAAAAACAAAACAAAAAACAAACGACAACAGTATTGGACAAAGTATTCCAGGACAAAAGCTGGGATACTTTGTGCATGTACATGTCATTATTGTTAGTGCCAAAAAGCTCACAGTATCATTCACTGAGCCCTCAGGTTTCAAGGAAATGTGTGTGAAAAGATTAGTCTGCTAACAGCTGGTGTTGTTTTGACTGTGTTTCTGTTCACTTTGGTGTTATCACATGCTTTATTAATGGGGTCTTTTCCATAAATGTGACCATCACTGATGAAAGGATGAAAAGCACAAGAATCTCTATGTAAAATAAACAAACAAAGAAACAAAAAAACAGTTAACCAGTTCAGGGTTGCAAGGGTCTCAAACATAATATTTTCTATTAAAATGTTGAGTTTAAAAAGAAAAAGGCAGCAGATTAATTTAAGGAAAATATAAAAGATAATGTAATAACAAAATGAACTCAGACATGTGAAATAGTACAAATGAAAAGGGTTGAGTCACCACACAATGTGATCAGATCATTATTATTAAAACACAGGAAGTGTGAGCAAAATTATGGGAAACAAATTTAAAGGTTTAAATAGATCTAAATGATAAATTGAAGAGAAAAAGATCTTCATTTTATAATATTCTACAGATTAACCAATTTTGGGGTCTTTACCTGCACTGATTACACTGACTATCATTACAATTTAATAAAATTAAAAAACTACAAAGTTTTTCAAAGCGATGTTTTCTGTTATCTTCACATTATAAAACATCTAGCATAGGCAACAACAGTAACAGCATGATCTAACTCATCTGATTATTATTAGTTTGGATCCATCTTATCTTCGATCCACAAATGGCTTTTAGAGTAGAGCTACTCTGATTGGATTAGAACAATGAAAACCTTATAATGTACACTTTTAATTTGAGAAGAAAGCAATAAGGCAGTTCTAAACTCTTACCTGTAGCTTGAGCTTGTCTCTCACCAGATTACCTGCTGTTCAGGATGTTTTAGAGGCTGACTTATCAGCTTTATGTCAACAATACAATGGCCAGACAACCTGCTCCACTCTCACCATTATATAATATGAATCTTATTTTAAATTACAAAGGAATTATAGCCACCTTCCAATGTTTTAAGGTAGGTATCCTAAAATAAGGATCTAACAAATCAGGTGTTTGGAGGAAACAAAGAAATAATTACACTGTGAATAACTTTAAGCACACTGTAAGTATGTAATTTCTTGGTACTTTTGTACCATGATGGAAGTCTAACTTTTTTTCCTTTCACAAACACTATTGTTAAAATTATTTTTGCACAAAGTTAAACAATAAAGTTTGTAAAGATAGACTGCAGCATTTTGAGTTTCTTATATTCTAGTGATGTTTTGGTATTATGGTTTATGTTCAGGTTTATTTATAGTCTTATTCTATTTTGCATTTCTTTTAGTCCCCGTTCAGTTCTTGGATTATTAGGGCCCCCCTTGTGTGTTAGCCCTCTGTGTGTGTCTGTGTTTGTATATGTTGTATGAGTCCTTGTGTCTTGTTTCCCTCTTTGTGTTCCAGTCTATGTTTCCCCCGCCCGCAATGTCTCCTGTCTCTCCCTCATGTTCCCTCGCTCCCTTTCGTCCACTCCTGCATCGTGATCCCCCGTTCCTGTTTTATTGTCAAGGAACATGTTTCCATGTTCGCTGTGTCTAGTTGTGTTTCCCCTGTGGCGTCATGTTAATTTGCTTCAGCTGTGTTCCCCATGTGTTCCCACTTCCCTCGTTATCCTCTTGTGTATTTATGTTATGCCTCCCTTGCTTCTGTGTCGTGATCTCCCTCATGATTGTGTTTCTCCGCATGCTTCCTCGTGTGTTTTATTCTTATAATTTCCCAGTCTGGTTTTGATATTCCTGGAGAGAAGACTAAGAGAAATAATATATTGTGTGGAAGTGTAGAGGCAACACACACCCATCCAATGTACAGTCAGAAAAAAAGAGCAATGAGGATCATGAATAAAACCACTTCAAGAGAACCATCAATCCACTTTTTTATTAAAATAAATATTTTCAAATTTAAGGATTTGGTCAACCTCAAAACTGCACAATGTACAAAACAGCAAACATCTTTTCAGTGAATGACACTTCCATTTTTTTTGTTGCTCCCTCTCATACATACCAGGGGCAGTTGAAGATGAACATTGATGTGGTGGCAATTCAACTGCAAGGTGAAGAGAAGAGAGCTTTAAAGAGACCTGAGTGGTCATTATCAAACAATAACAAGACTGCAAAAGTGATTTTAACACAATATTTATTTCAGTGCATCTTTGCTAATGAACCTGCATGTGTTTTTACACACACAGAAAGTGTGGAGGAGGTTTAGTCACTTTGGTTTCAGTGGAAGTTGTGACGAAGGAAACCACAGATACAAAAAAAAAATGACAACAGCTTTCTATGGTTGAAGTTGTGGCAAATTTGCTTCTCTTTTGTGAAACGTTTCCCTTTTATTTAAAAAAAGAAATTGCCACCACAAAGGTTTAAGCAACGACACAGTACGTACTTTTTAAAGCTGAAAAAAGTGGAAAAGGAAATACTTATGAGTGTGGACATTAAATAAATAGGTCTAAATACTACAAAGATATATTTTTTATGTTTATCCAAACTGTTATGCAGGGCATGTAGCAGGACCCAGTGTGCAGGACTTGACAGACAGAAGTAAACTTAAAATCACAGCTTTATTTATGCTGGCAAAACAGTTACGGAGCAGGGATTGTAACAAACTGAATAAAAAGACTGGCAGAGACAACACCCAATTTGTCAGTGAACACAACAAAAAACAGAGAAAGACATGGACAATATACTCACAAGAGGGAATTGATGCAGAGTGAACACACCTGGCTACAGGTGGAGAAAAAGAATAAGGCTATGTCTTAATGCTCAATTCTGATTTTTTTTTTAACAAATCCTATTTTTTTGTCTGCTACAAATAAAATGCGACAGCAAACGTGCTCTAGTGTGAACGCTCAAAGAGGCCCGCATGCGCAAAAGACGTCACACACAACGCGCTCTGTTTAGACCCAGAGCAAAGAATATTGTTTGACTGATGGTCCTTAATATAAAGACTTCAGACTTTACGTTTCCCAATTTTTGCTTTAAGTTATTTTGTTATTTACATAATAATGTATATAACCTAATAATTATCCTTATTGCTGTTTTAGAGAGGAGCGGTGCTTCAAAGGATAGTTGCAGATTTCTGTTATACAGTACAAATAAAATGTTCACGTTTCTCCAACGTTGTCTTCCCAACAGTTTCACTAACATCTACACTGGATGGCCAGGAAGCGTTCGCGATGTGTTATCGGGTGCTTCTCCGGAGCTGATAATTGGCGTCTGTCTTGTGTCAGTGACGTAAAAGACGGATTTAATGCGACCTGACCGTTCAAACAGCAGTCGCTTTCTAAAACATCGGATATGTATAGGATTCAGTACCACATACGAAAGTGACCCAGATCGGATTTGAAAATATCGGATTTGTGCCGTTCACACTGTCATACCATGATCGGATATGTGCCGCATAGGGTCAAAAAAATTGGATTTGATGCGCTTTCGTCTGCAGTGTGAACGTAGCCTTAGTGAATATCAATGGTACTGGAGTAGCGTTCAGGTAGCTGCTCTGCTCTGCGTTGGTGCAGGGCATTGAGGATGATAAGAGTGGGTCGATTTTATTCTTAAACTCAGTTACAGCACTTTCAAAAAGACATCTACTGTGATGAATACTACTTCCCACTGCTGTGTAATCAATTTGTGGAGATATCATCTGAATTTCAGGAGCGGGACCACACCATATTCACTCCCCTTCCGGCCTCAGGCTATATATTCCCCCTTCACCAATACCTGCTGTTCTCATTTTCATGCGAACACCCTACGTCGTCAGACAACATCACGAACGTTCTAAGAGCTTGAATCCTACTCACCCGTTTTGCTGGTCATCATGAATTTCCTGTCGCTCAGCCCATCAGACCAAGACGTCACTCCTTCTCTATCTGATATTCCCCAGGCAGTCCATAAATTGAAATCTAAACATCCTAGTGGGGCTACCGTAGAGAGCCCGATTTCCGCCATCCGCCATATCCATTCCTCAGAACTCCTCTCTCAGCTCGATTCAACAATACAGCGACTCCGGTCACTCCCCATCCCCTCGAAACTACAACCTCTGAACCACTACTAGAGGAAGATCTCCAGCAAAAGTTCATGGGGTAGCTCCACTCGGGATCGCTCTGAAATGCAGCTCCATCCCCTGCGGAGCTTCCCAAAAATCCGACCCATCTCAGCATCCAACTCCAAGGACATGCTGCCCTTCACGCGCCCCGGTGACGTCTGCTGAAGATTTTTTACTGTTGAAGATTTCAGACTGGACTGTAGCCCGTCTTCAACGAGTTTTAAAAGAGAGAGGCATTCCCTTTCGCCGATCTGACAACAAGGCAACATTATTTCATTTCTTCTTAACATCTCAGCGCTCACGCTCTCTTTCACCGAACAAAGACAATCCTCCTCTGGGCATAAAGAAGCAAACACCTCCATCAATGATGCTTCCCCGCTCCTTACAGCCTCACCCACCAGCCAGCAACGGCTGCATCCCGCCACCACTTCGCACGCTCCCTCCTCAGCTGCTCTTCCTACTCGGCGTGGCACTCGACTCAGGTAGCCAGTTCTGCTGCGTCCGATCCCTCCTTCGCAACTCACCTCAGAAACCCCTCTTGGTATTGGGTTGCCAGGTTCTCAACCACTCATCCCTCCCCTGCTAAACTCTGCAGCTAACTTTTCTTCAAACTAACACTGCTCTGTTTTCACTGGCCCCAGCTTCATACCAGAAATTTCCAAACCCACGACTTCCATCCCTAGAATGCCTTTGCCACAAGGTTCAGGCAAGAACCTATCTCCACTCCTGCTCCTTTTGTAGCGGTGGCCATTCCTGCCCAGCATGCACCCATAACCCCACCAAGCCATGACTAGCTCACACCTATTCATATTTCAGCATTGAAAGAAGCCTTAAAAAAAATAAATAAAAAATCACCCTAACCCAGACTTCGTCAACTTCTTAGTAAAAGGTTTTTCAGGTTTCCATCCAGTGATCGTTGCACAGCCATCAGTTTCCTCCAAATCCAAATTGTCAGAATTAATAATTTAAGATTGTATGCTGATAAAATATCTTATCCTTATTAGGCATGATAAGATTCTGTGTGCACTTGTGTACCATGAGATGAGAGGAAGCAGCCTTGACGTTATATTTTCCATTACAGCTTTAGAAACCAGACTGTTCTGTTCTATTAAAGTGCAAGACTTCACACCTTTAAATGTTCATTTGAGATATGACCTATTGCAAGTTTGTTTTTATAGTTTAGCAAGATGCTTACTTCTGCTTTTCTGCATACCTCATACACACAGGTAGTATTTCTATGTATAGTATGGCTGAAAACACACACACACACACACACACACACACACACGCTTAAGACTGTCAAGTGTATTTCTAATTGCATATTCATGTATGTGACAATAAAAATGGCAGTAACGAGGGAGTCAGTCGAAGTTGGCAAAGGACAGGTGAAGGGAGCATTACTTGGCCTTGACTGAATGGCATGTATTACCATCTCCACGTCACGTCTTGACAAAACTGGCTTCAGCTTAACTATTTGCCCCAACTGGAAAAAGCGTTTTTGCAACACCGAATTAATGTTTGTTCAATTTAAAATCTGAGTCCTTAATGACTCCCAAATTTGTCACATGCTGTTTGATATAAGACCCAACCACAATTTCCAAGCGGGTTGCATGAAATATTATTAGGTCTAAATACAATCACCTCAGTTTTACTCTCATTGAAACTCAAAAGGTTCAGAGCCATCCAAGCTTTGACATCTTCAAGGCAGTGCTAAAGGCAAATAAATTTGGCAGTCGTCTGCGTAGCAGTGAAAGGATATTTTGTGTTTTCTAAAAATAGACCCCAAAGGGAGCAGGTATAATGAAGGAAGAAGAGGGCCAAGGATTGAGCCCGCAAGGAAGGGAGGCTGAGGTGGACTCAAAATTATCAACTTTAACACTAAACGTTCTGCCACTCAAATATAAACAAAGCCAATCCAGTGCTGCACCTTTGATGCCAACCAGGTGTTTCAAATGAGAGATAAGAATATTGTGGTCAACAGTATCAAACGCTGCAGTAAGATCTAAAAGCACAAGGATCACAGGACTTTCACAATCACTAGCTAAAAAGATATAGTTAAAAACACGTAAAAGTGCTGTTTCAGTGGAGTGTAGATGTTTAAAACCAGACTGAAAAACTTCCATGATACCATTAGTATCTAAAAACGTATTCAGTTGGGTAAAAACTATTTTTTTCAATAACTTTGAAAGGAATGGAAGTCTTGAAATGGGTCTAAAATTAGAGCAAACTAAAGGGTCAAGGTCAGGTTTTTTTAATAAAGGGTTTACAATTGCATGTCTAAAACCATCAGGAACCACACTGGAAGTAATACTGCTATTTGTAATAGCAAGGACTGAGATTCCAATTGAAGGGAAAACCTCTTTAAAGAGCCATGCAGGGATAACATCCACGGGAGAACCAGAAGGTTTAATTTGCCTAACCATCTCGTTAAGAAGTGTAATTGAGATGGGTTCAAACTGGTGTAAGGCAGCTGAACAGGGACTAAACGTGGATGGGTCATATGTAGGAGGTACTACTGCTGACCTGATGGACTCAACCTTGTTTAAAAAAAGAAAAACTGATTACATCTGTCAGCAGAGCCTTCCAGGGTGGTAGACTGGGGCACATTTAAAATAAAGCTGATGGTCTTATAAAGAGCGCGGGGATTATGACAATTTGATGCGATCACCTGAGAAAAATGTCTGTTTTTCTCATTTTTCACTGTATTTTGACAACATTTCCAAAAGAAACCTGCAATTTGTCTTTCTTCCACTTTCGCTCTGCTCTCCTACATTGACGTCTGACCGCTCGGGTGGATTCATTTAACCAGGGCTGTTGAATACATTTAGGACGCCTGGATTTTAATGGGGCCACAATTTTTAGGGTCTCAGTCTGGATGAGCTGCTTTTGCAGTTCCAAAAACCTGTACTAAGTCCTAAAGTAATCTCAGGGTCAATAAAAGGATTTTTTCTATAAAAGTTGAGGAGAAGAGCGCAGCAGTGGAAGAATTAAAAATTCGACAGCGCCTGGGTGGAGCGCGAGCTTTAAACTCATGCACAAAAGAAAAACAGTTTCTTGTACTTGTAAAAACCTCCAGTCGGCTTTCAAAGACCCAGAAACTGTTGAAAGCCTGCTGGCCAAAGAAGTTGGGGAGGGTTTCATGATCTGACCCTTTCCTAAACCGCCTTTTCCCCTCTTTCGCATCAGCCCACTGGGCATCGCCACCAGAAAGTATTCAGGCAAAAAGCGCATCATTATCGATTTATCTGCTCCTCATGGCAGTCAGATTCCAAGTATAAATATCCTCATTCCCAGCAATGACTTTTCCCTCAAATACTCCACAGTGAACCATGCCATTTCTCTCATTAAAATCGCCGGCACAGGCGCATGGCTTTCTACATCGACATCATAAGTGCCTTTAAGGTCTTCCCAATTCACCCCGATTTCTGGTGCTTGTTCAGAGTCAAGTGGAGGGATGCCTATTATTTCGCAGTCAGGCTGACCTATGGTTGCAAAAGCAGCCCCAAGCTCTTTGACTCACTCCCTGAAGTTGGATCCTCTCCAACAATCATAAGCTGCCATTTCTGGTCTATCTTCTCGATGACTTCCTAGTCATTTCCCCTCCTACGTCACCGCCAGCTGAAGTCAGTCTTCTCTGAACTCGGCGTTCCAATATCGGAAGAGAAAACAGAGGGACCTTCAACATCCCTGGAGACCAACAACCCTCGATACCAAGTGTTTCCAGGCCTCCCTGCCTATCGAAAAGCTCAACTGCATCACTCTTCTCCTCCAAAACTTTATCCTTGTTCCCACATTTTCCAAACGACAGCTACTCTCCCCTTTGGGACACTCAAACTTCGCTCTACGCATTTGCCTGGTGGAAAACATGTTGCCTCATACATTCCAAAACCCTAGGCCGTTACAAACGGTATTACTTTCTTTTACAACAATCAGCTGTCTCACCCTGACAACATTCAGCTCTACACAGATGTCTTGAAAAATCAAAATAAACAGATGCCAGCTTTGGGGGTTATTATGTTGGAAGGTGGTGCTCTTTAGCTTGGCTTCCTGAGTTCCACCAATATACCCAGGAGCGGTTCCTGTCTTCGTCAGCCGTTTTTGAAATCTACCCAGTGGTCATCACAGCCTTACTGTGGGGCCACGAATGGTCAAGAAGATCCATCCTCATTCACTCAGACAACGTCGCCGTAGTTGACTAAATCAACAAAGGCTGAAGCAATTCCCTTTCCATCATGCCCTTCATGCAGCGGCTCACGTGGCTACCAGTCACCCACCAGTTCTTAATCAGAGCAGAACACAACCCAGGCCATTTTAATTCCATTGCTGACTCCCTGTCTCTCACTCCGGACATTCAAAGCCTTGGCCCCTCATGCAGAGGCAGCTCCGACACCAGTTCCTCCATTTTCAGCCACGACATTCGAGATCTAAACCCTATCATCACAGACCTCATCAGCCTCTCCCAAGGAGCGATAATAAATAGTCTTGCAGCAAACACCTTGTCCGCCTATTGGACCGCTTGGAACATGTTCCATTCGTTCCAAAGTCACTTCAATCTTCCCTTCCTGTCATGCGACACTGCAACCATGTCCAGCTTCATATCTTATGCTTTCCGAGCATCAAAATTCCCACGATAGAGACATACCTCAGCGGCATCAATTTCTTTGCCATGCTCAACCATTACATCGTCCCAGATATCATTACTCATCAAAGGTTTCCAACGTCAGACTCCCGCTGCAACCCCACACCGTTTACCCAGATCTTCCATATCACTGCATCTCTACGCTCCAGCTGAAGTACAGTGACTACTTCCTGTCACGCACACTCGAAGCCATGTTCCTGCTTGCCTTCTTCAGCTTCTTGCGCTGTTCTGAATTTAACTCATCTTCAAAATTCCATCCAGATCTTCACCTGTGCTTAAGCAACATCCACCCAGCTTCCAAAGACTGCCTCATCTTCTTCCTCTAACAAACCAAAAACCAACCAATCGGGCAGCCCCATTCCTATATACTACTTCAAAATAAACTCACCTTTCAGACCCTTTGAATCGCTAACCCGTTACCTCTACCTCGGAAAATCTCAGCACGCCTACCTTCAGATCTACTGTTCCCTTCGAGGCCTTCCCCAAACTGCAGCACCAGTTCATAGTTCCTCATCCTTCATTGCTCATCGTTACTGAGGATGTGGTCCCAGCTAATGAATTGTACATTCAAATGTTATCAGGAAATGATCAGAAAAAGGGTTTTCAGGAAACACTGTTAAATGTTCAGTTTCTATGCCATATGTTAAAACAAGATCTACAGTGTGTTTAAAGTGGTGGGTGGATTCTTTTACATTTTGAGAGAAGCCAATTGAGTTTAATAACAGATTAAATCCTGGGTTGAGGCTGTCATTTTTAGCATCTACATGGATATTAAAATCACCCACAGTAATTATTTTATCTGAGCTGAGCACTAAATCAGATAAAAAGTCTAACGGTGTGTTCACACCGAACGCGATAGACGCGAACAGAGCGTCAGGTTTACATGTAAAGTCAATGGAAAAGCGCGATGACGCGCGATTGCGGTTCCCGCAAAAATTCAGAAGCAGATTTGCTTCGCGAAAACGCGTGAAACCTGCGTCAGTGTACCGCGTCTGGTGCGTTTGACGCGCGAGTAAAAATACGCGGGTCAGTTTTTGTGTTGCAGTTTGTGCATTCGCGTGTATCGCGTCTACCACTCGAGTTGGAAAAAAAATTTGAACTCCAGCGTCAATTCGCGCCGCGACAACCAATCAGGAGCCTGGTGACGTGGCTCTGACCTAGGTCAAAGGGGCAGATCCAGCCAAAGCCCTTCATACTTCATTCAATATGGAGGAAAGGCTAATCAACGCCGTAGCAAACCACGCGGAGCTGTAGAACACCAGCTGCTTTCTGTACCGAGACAGGAATATAAAGGACCGAGCTTGGAGGAAGATATGTGAAGAGATCGGGCAACCTGGTAAGTTCATTCATTTCTCTTTTGAAATTTTTCACTGACCCGGGGAAGCCGCACAAAAGCTAGCAAGCCACCGCTATTTTCCCACTGATGTACAAATACCGTTCTGCTTTTATGCATGTTGTCATATAGGAATATATTTTATTGTTTATTAATAAACAGCACACAGTGGTCCCGCTGTTCATCCGTCACTGCCTCGCTTCTTCGCTGATTTTTTATTGCACCGTACAGCATTGCATTCTGCAGCCTGATTGACAAATCTCCTCCGTGCTGTGTCTCCTGCGCTTGCCAAATTTATCATGCTTGGTTTTGATAACCATCACATCCAATAGAAAAAACAGCACAAAAACACTCATAACTATGACCCTCATTCGGAAATAGACACCTGCACCGCGAGGGGAAAAGGCGCACAAAAGTGGCAGGCAGATGAAGACAAAACGCGGCATAATAATACTTTTACATTTTGCAATCTACAAAGGTTTGCACTTTGAGAATCAACTTGTGAGAACTGTGACTAATCTTCATGTGTGTGGGGAAAAAAGTGTATAAAGTGCGTGGCGAGGGGCTAGTTATTCTGAGAACCCCTGCTGCAATAAATGAGGGACCACTGTATATAATTCCTCTATGATTATTGTATTCAGCCTGTTAACATTTAATATTGTCTTGATAGAACCAACTGATTCTGCAGCAGAGCCATCCCCCGTTGCTTCTCCTGGCTCCCCAGTCCCTGAGCTCCTGCTGCTGCACCCACAGGTATGTAATTGTAGCATCAGATGTACAGCAAGCACTGACAGCTTTTTACTCAGTGGGATTCCCTTGTGATCACCTTTACTAAATATCTACAACCAATCTGGTTATATCCTGTTTGTTTTTTTTCAATGTTGAAAATGAAAATCTAGCATCAGCCTTCTCATTTCTTTGTGTTTTGTGCTGTTTTACAGGCCCACAGAGGAGGACAGCTCCAAGGCAGATGAGGGACGGGTCCCAGGACGGTCCATCGGCGGTGGAACTGGCCATCCTGGTGTCCCTGAAGAGGCCACGCCAGTCTCCAATGGAGCATTTCCTCATCAGCCTTGTTCCTGCTCTGGAGAGCTGCTGGGTCCTTTTTATTCCAGTCTCTCTGTAAATACTTATATTTTATATATTTATGTTTAATGTTTTTCTATTTGAGAATTTTAATATTATTTCAAATAAATTTTTATAATGACTAATGTCTCAGTTCTACTACACAGCAAATGTTGGCACACAACTTGACACATGTAGAATTTATTTCATATTATACTAATGACAAAATATACTAATACAGTGGGATGCAAAAGTTTGGGCAACCTTGATAATAGCCATTATTTTCCTGTTACAATAAAAAATGTCAGTTAAATATATCATACAGGAGACACACACAGTGATATTTGAGAAGTGAAAAGAAGTTTACTGGATTTACAGAAAGTGTGCAATAATTGTTTAAACAAAATCAAGCAGGTGCATAAATTTGGGCACCACAAAAAAAGAAATGTAATAAATATTTAGTGTATATCAATGTGTGTGTCTCCTATATGATATATGGGGTGCCTTTGTCTGGACATGCTTCCCATCCAGAGCTCCACAGCAGAGAGGGAAGTTCCAGCGCTTCTGGAATCCCTCTGTGATGGACCGCCAGTCTCCAGGTGAAGGCACAGCCATGAAGTCGTCCACTAGACAGTCCCAGATGGCCGTCGCTACCTGGGGGGTGATCTGGCACACCGTGGACACACCGACTCCTGAAGGAGTCCCCGGTGGCAAGGGACCTGGACAAAATTGTTCAAAATTAGTATTATGTGTACTGCGGTTACAAAATGCATTATTCAAATTCCAAAATACTTTTGTGATGTCAGATTTAAATTACAAAACATAAATCTTACATAAAACATTATGTAATTATAAGGATAACATATTTTGGATATAATATAAAACAGTCAGTTGTGTTTTGTTTTAACTTTACCATATCATAATTTGATTGGTAGCAACTTTTACCACTACAGTGAGCCAATCACTCATAATTCCTAGACATGTCAATCAAGTAGGAATGAAGTAAGACATTAATAGAAATGAAGAGTTGTATGTTGACATGTAGCCCTTTCCTTGCTTAAATCATTGTTAATATTTTTGAAAAATTAACCTGTGATAAGACAGCATATCAAGATATATGGTTCTATCTAGCATATTCTAACTAAAGATGAACCAAACTGTTCACAATTTTATCTAACTCTCAGTTTTAAGAAAGCCTGGTGACCCCTGTTATAGAGTCTGACAGCTGCGGGGATTATATACAAATATTCAACTATACCAGAATTAAACCAGGTCTAAATAAAAAAAAGGAGTGAGTATCACTACACAGCAAATTCAAAAGTGTCAAATGTTTTGGTGTTAGTAGATTTCTTGCAAAAGTAGAGTCACATTCTTTTAATGTAACTCTGAGGTGTAAAATGATAGTAGTTAAAATCGAGTGTTAAAAATTAGTGTTTCTATGTCAAATCTGGAGGTGTTACAATGGAAACATTAACTCTTGACCTCTTAACTCCTAGAGGTGAGATTGTTTCAATTATTATTATTAGCTTTTACTTCTGTGGCTTTTTGGAGTTGAGACAAAGCTGTGTGAAAGGCATTAGCCACGTTGCTCGGTGATAGCATAATAATCTGTTTTAGCTAGCTGAAATGTATTGTCTGCGGGCAAATAGTGCAGCCTTGAAAAAAAGCTTGCATATGAATTTTCAGTCAAGTTTTTGGTTAACTTAAATACACCTAAAACAATGTCTATATTGTGAAATGTTGGTATAATGGTGCTACTTAAAGCCTGAAAACGATCTCCCACAAAAAAAACGAGCAAACAGCAGTAGCAGATGTCCTGACTGGGTTGTACGTTTAGATCCCTCCAAAGTTTTGCACACACGGTTTAGGTAAAAATGAAAAAGATTGAGTTTTTAAATTTAGTTCAACATTAACTGTTGTCTGTGTTCTTCAGTTGGTTGAGAGAGCACCATTTTAACAAACATGTTCGGGTAGAATATTGCCTTTAAATATGGGCATTGGATTCGTATCTGGAACCTTTTGGGAAAATACAAGTTATAGCTCAAAAATGATTCTTTTTCTTTCTTTCTTTCTTTTTTTTTTTTACTGTGCTGCAATTGATTACCAGATTATTTGTGCAATTAATTAGTGCACAACTAATTTTTATTGAATCTCCACACAGGATATGCTTGTGAAGGTGGAATATGAGAGAGAGCAGAAGTGATGAATGGAGAACATGCATATTGTATTGAAGAAAAGAACAATGAGCATGCTGTTGCATTTACCTATGTCAGACCGTTTGATAAACAATATTCTACTGAAAGTGAGAACATGTATTGCTCCATATTGTTACATGTTTCAGAAAATGTTTTGAAATTGTAGTGCACAGTTCAAAATAAATGTTTTTCAAAACCCATTGCCTCTTTGTAATAAATGTTTATTTCCAAAGGAATTTCTAGAAGTTCAGAAGAGTAAAATGCAAACTTTTTTGAATTAATTAGAAGATAACTCTTATGTAGTTAAACTAGAATACTCTGTGAGAGTTAGTATATAAATTCTTAACACCTAGTTAGCATTAATAAGTGTTAAATTATCAACTTCAGACAGATTTGGTACTTAACACTAAATCAGAGTTAACGTACCAACTCTCCAATAAGAGTTAAATTAACTCTCTCTGGTGTGGACCCATATAGACACTTTAAAAGAGTTGAAATCAAATTTGACAGTGTTAATTTGGACATGCTGGATTTGCTGTGTACAAAGATTAACCCACAGTGGGCCTCATACCACAGTTTGATATCAGCAAACACCGAGAGCATACATTGATATGACACCAGAGCCCTGTTGCAACACACCTGAATACAATTAGTAGGTCTTTAGCAAGACTATAGAACTTGAATTCATGCTGAGGTGGCAATTCAGCCATTTGATTCATGTTACAGCAGTCATGAGTGAATGAACATGGTGCAATAAAAGTACTTTTAGAACTACATCTTTACATCTCTCAAACTTTACTCATTTCATTCTTCTTGCTTCCTCCACGTCCGTACCATTGATTCATTAATGTTAAATTCTCTCGCAGCTGCTCCATTCCCATGTTGTTGCAGTATTTTAATGACTAACCTCGTATTGTGGATGGATTATGGCAGTTGTTCTCCTGACTAAAGTTTGGTCCGTTTACAGCATCCTGCCATGCAATTGTATTTGGAACCCTCATCGAGTGGAAAAAAGTTAGCATTCATCCTCCAGCTTCACTGTGTTTATATTATGCTAACATAGCTGTGTTGCTAGCGATCACGTAGCACATCATTATATACCAGCTAGTCCAACTTCAGTAACCCTACAAACGTCACTGCTGTTTAGTTTTCTGTCTTCATTTATGTTGGAAGTGATATCTGAAAAAATTAAAACGTACAGGTCTGCTATCTCTCCGTCAGAACATGCCATATCATGTTTAGGTGGAAACTAGCGTTTCCTAACTGCATTAAATTTAATAAATTCTGTTTTCATGGATGCCTGGATGTTAAACTCATTTGTTACACCTGGCAAAGCAGCAACACTGATCATTTTATTAAGGATGAAAGAATTTAGACACTTTAACTCTCAGTGATGCCGCAGTGTTCGTTTGACTTCTGAACCTGAAGCGAAGTTTGGACCTAGATTACTCCACGAGGCTCCGACAATCCATCAAGTGCGGCTTCGTAGCTTACCAAAGTCGTTCTAAAAGATTTGACAGATTTGAGCGCCGTGTACCTCATAAAATCGGTTCGAGGTCAGTAAGCACAACTGTAATTCATACATAAAGCACACTGGATTATAAGGCAAACTGTAGATTTTTTAGAAAATTAAAGGCTTTTAAGTGCACCTTATAGTGGGAAAAATACGGTACTTAAATTTATAACACAGCAGAATCAAATGGTTGAATCACCTCTTAAGCATGCCATCAAGTTTGGCAAAGGCCTGGCAACAGTCCATTTATTTGATCAGGTGTGTCAGAACAAGGATGCATCTAAAAGCTGCAGGACATTAGAGTAGGGTTTTCCAGCTCCAGTCCTCTAGAGCAGCGGTCCCCAACCCCCGGGCCTCGGACCGGTACCGGTCCATGAGTCGTTTGGTACCGGGCCGCGAGAGTTGAGGCTCAGGTGTGAAATGTATGGTTTTCAGGGTTTTTATCGGTTTTCAGCGTTATTTTGTTATCGTTGTTATCGTTAACTCGGTTTTCCTGGGTCTTTTCACGTGTGTTATGAATAAATCTTATTTTTTCGGTACCGGTACTAGTTTGTTGTATTTATCCGCGACACCTTAAAGACCGGTCCGTGGCGCAAAAAAGGTTGGGGACCGCTGCTCTAGAGGTTGTGATCTTCCAAACAAAAGGATTCTCATTCAAACATCAAGGTTGCGGTGTGTCTTGACAGGTGTAAGTGCTTGCTAGTGATGTGTGGATCGATACTGAAATATCGATTCCTCCGATACCAGTCATTTATGTTCTAGAATCGATTCTCACATTAAAATATCAATATTTTAATAATTTAGGGTAAAATTGTAGTTTATCATTAACAGGAACACAGTGGAAAGAAGGGTTAGGGTAAACCCTAACCCTAAGTAAAGTCTCTGTGGTATCAAATTGTAAAAATTGCAAAATATTATTTATAATTCTTAAAAACTGCAAAGCTTTTCTTCATTCAGTGATGGAGTTCTGTGCTGTTAGGGTTGAAGTTTGAGTTGGCTACACAAGTAAAACAGTCTCACTCAGGTACATGGTTATAAGAGAACAGAAAGTGATCGGAATGTTATTAATGGATATTCAAAAGTAGGCCTTTCAACATATTCTCAGTTTTTTTCTGTTTCCCCCATTAGGTATGCTGGATAAAAAGGTGCCACTGATGGCAGAGGGGTGAGGTGAATCACAGAGAATCACAGGTAAACTCCTCAATGATTTTTACATTTGTTTCCTGTAAATCATAAAACAGTCTCTCTGAGATGAACTACACTGCCAAAAGTATTCGGTAACCCATCCAAATAATTAAATTCAGGTGTTCCAGTCACTTCCATGGCCAAAGGTTTTATAAAATCAAGCACAGGTATGCAAACTGCTTCTACAAACAGTGGTGAAAGAATGGATTGCTCTCAGGAGCTCGGTGAATTCCAGTTTGGTACTGTGATAACTCCTTACGCTTTCCATATGCCCCTGTCACGTGGCGTGTGCTAACCATTTCACAAAGCAAGATTCATAAAAAGCATGTAGCAAATTTGTTGTGGAAGAACTTGAGAAGCCTGTACAGGGTTGTGACCTCAATCTGATAAAACACTTTTCAGGTGAATTGGGGGACAGACTGCAAGCCAGGCCTTTTTGTCCAACGTCAGTGTGTGATCTCAAATGTGAGAAAAGTGAATGCTTTTGGCATATAGTGTACGTAGTCCTAGCAGAACATGAAATGAAATGATTTTAATTTGTTCTCTAAGAACAAATAGACCAAGGTGAATTTTGAAAATAACCATCTATTTATTCACTGCTATCTGGCATTTAAGTGACATGAACACCAGGGCCCTGTTTAAGAAAAGCTTCAAAATCAGTAACTATGCGAACGGTAAAACCGTGTCACGGTTCGATATTTTTTCGATACAAAAAAAATGTTCATGCCTTTTTAATTTGTCATTTATTAAAATTATAAATTTATATTTTAACTCAAAAGTACAGTTTTTAAATTTAATGTTGCTGAAACAACGAAGTAATAAAAAATAAATCTATCTGATCGAGAAATCACTCATCTTTGGAAAAGAGAGTTTATTACAGAGAAATGGCTCTTTCCAAAATAAAAGCTATACTATACGCTTCTTCTGGGGTATATTCTCAGCAGCATATTAAACATATCAGGTCCCCATAAGGAGAATCATGTGCTAACGGCTGTCTAAATGACTCGGGTAAAGTTTGTAGCATGCGTGCTTGTTGTTTTTGTCTGCTTCCACTTGTCTTTGCACTAGGATGATGTCGGAGTAAATGTGCAGTCATATTCATTGGGTTCCCACTAGTGCTGTCAGCGTTAATCTCGTTGAAATGACATTAACGCCACAACGCGGCAAATCTCCGTTAACGAGCTACCGCGGATCGCCCTTTTGTCCATGACGCGCTTACCTTCAGGGTCATACGTCACATGAAGACCAAAATAGTTCCAAACGCCAGATCTGAATTAGGGTGGGGGAGGTTCAATTTGCCATGTTGCAACGAGCTTAACTTCTGTCTCGCTAGCTTGCGCTGCGCTCAGTGGATCTGTGCTCGACAGTGCAGCCTAGGCGGAGTAGTCGAACGCAGATTCACTGAGCGGTCAACACAGACAGCATCGTCAGAAGAAAAGTTGATAAAATAAATTAAAAATTTTGTATTGTTCGATATATATGCGTACCGAACCGAAAGCAGTGTATCGAACGGTTCAATATCGATACGAGTATTGTTGCACCCCTAATATATATATATGTGTTAGTACTGACCAAGACGGTCATTTTAAGGAAGAGCAAATAAAGAGCAATTTTAATGTCATTGCTCCACATGTGCATCTGCTAAAAACCTAAAAGTTCAAATCTGTGAATTTGTCCTTCGACCTTAATCTTGAGATCAACTTTCTGTTTTGTTTTTTTTTTAAATTGATTTGCACCTCAATTTGTGCTTTGATGGCAACATGAACCTAAACAGGAAACATACAACCAGACACACAGACGACCCAATACTGAATAGAGGAAGACAAAGGACTTAAATACACAAAAGGATAATGAGAGGATAAGGAACAGGTGGGAACACAGCTGGGACAAATCAGACCTAACGAGACAAGGGGAAGCAAAATTAGACACACTGCACACAGGACAGGGACTTTCACAATAAAACAGGAAACAACGTGGAACGTAGACATGACAACACAAGCTTGACAATTAGAACATGGAACACGCAGACATGAAATACCTGAGGAGACAAAGAACACAGGAAGAGACTAAAGCATGGGCATAATAGAAAGTAAAATACAGAGGAAAAGACAGACTATATAGGGGACAGGAAAGACTCATAAATCGTGGAGACATGGATGAAACAAAATCCTAATTAAATAATACTACAAGAACTATATATTATGTTAAACTAACATAAGAAAAATCAAAAAAAACTAAATAAACTCAAAACACTGGGTCACAGACCCAGGATCGTGACAATTCCAGCATTAGATGACTACAATGACTCTATCTACTGTTTTAAGCTAAACATAATGGTTTAAATTGACTCACATTTTCTTTCCTCATCTCTGAATTAATGGGTAGGCATAATTTGTTAGGCCCTGAAAGTGCCAGGTTCAAATTGTTCTACTTGTAATTCACTACCCCTACAGTCAGGGAATATTATCAGCAGGGAAATTGTTTTACTATTTTTTTTTCTTTATTTCCACCAGTGTCACAAACCCAAGAGTCAGTGCAGTACAGACGAAATCCAGGCAGTGGAGAAAACGTGTAATGCCTACATTAGATCTGTAAAGGTTCCTGGAAAGACTCGGTGTGTTGAGTGCATTGAGGCTTGACCTGTGGAGCTTAATGGGAGGACTTGGAAAGGAGTGAAATTTTATGTGAAGAATCACACTGATGCTTTAAAACAAACCTCTCAAAAACTAAAGTAAGCTTTGATAAAATATTGAGCAGGTGAATGTTTTTGAAATTCTTATTTCCTATCTTGATTGCAATACAGCAAAGTTTTTTGCTGCACATTTCTTTTTCTAACCATTTTGGTTCTTTTGACTTGAAACACTGTTGGAAGCTAGTTGAAATTTGGAAATAAATTTTAAGTGTGAAGAGCCATCTATTTACAGGAGTTGACACAAATGCAATAAAAATAAAGTCAAAACCCAAACATCACTGTATTTTTAAAACATTTGTTCTGTAAATTCTTATCTCCATCAAAGACAAATGGGTATTTTTCTTTTAACTACAGTAATGTTCAATCATTTCAGTCTGAATGCAAATATAAAAATCAAATATAAACGCTCTCAATGATACAAATATAATTGTTTTTGATTTCAAAGATAAATCTTTAATACTGGCTTTATTCAAAGATGTGCAAGTCCTTGGACTTTATTACCAGCAATTAAGGACAACGAAGTTAAATCTGTAACAGTGACCCCTGGTGATGGTTTCGTATACAGTTAAATGTAGGTGTCCCCACTAGGGGTGGGTTTTGATTATCGATTAAAATCGATTCTGGCTTGGATAACATGATATCGATTCATTAAAATCCTGAATCGATTTTTAAATAGAAATTTATTGTGCCCGAAATGCCAGAATCTCAGGTTAAACCTCGCAAAATTTCTACAACCACCAAACAGCTAAAACAGTAAATGAGAGCAGGTACACGGATTCTGCACAAAGACCTAAACACAAAGCGCGGACAAGACGCATCCGAATGAGATGTCGCCTTTCTCACCCGACGGCACATACGCGGACACGCCGTACGTGCCGACAGCTCACTGATTTTGAAGCGTTGGCGGGCGCTTTGTGTATACTTCCTTTTTGCGCTAGATTCTGAAGCTGCAGGTTTTATCTCTCTCCAAACAATATTGATTGAACCAGCAGCCAAAGACGATCCAAACTACGCTTCACATTTCGCTTCACATAAATATCATCACAAATTCCCTCTTCTGCTGTTTTGCTTCCATGACGATAAAATCACACTTCATGCAGAGCTCTCTCTCTCTCTCCCAGGAATAGTTTCCCATCTAAAAATCTCTGTTTTTTGCATTATTCGCTTACTTATTACCCACCAGTCTACGGTGTCGGCCGCTGTTTTTTTTTTTGTTTGTGTGTTTGTTTTTTTCCTTACTTCCGACAAGAAAGCCTCATTTCTGCTGTTCAATATGGAACAAATGTAAACCTTATAAAATTATGCAAAATTGCAAAATGCTTAGCTGTGTCCTGTAACTTTGCTCTGCTTCACTTCGTTTTTGACTGCACAATATTTTTAAGGCCATCTGCTATAAAATCCCAGGAAAATCGCCTTCATGTTTTTCTGTGTTTTATCCTCAGTTACTTTGACACAAAGGCATCTGCTGTGATGCTTAGACCTTGGATAAAGTCTCACAAGTATCAGCTTTCTTTTTATAGATATAAAAATATAGATATGTACTGATGAGTGATCAGAATTATAATATTTCTGACTGTCTGAGGCAAAATTGCCCCGATTCAAATCGACTCGAATTGAATCGGAATTGAATTGATTCTAGAAATCAGTGACGATACCCAGCCCTAGTCCCCACCAGGATAGAAAAACCTGGCACAAACTTAAAATCTAAATTTGAGAAATTTCAGAGAGCACATAGATTTCTGGCATCTAAAAAAAAAAAACCCTGGAAAATTACTCAGGTGTAGTCATGCCTGTATTTCACACACACACACAAAAAAACCTGAAGTCCCCACGGTTCACTTTTTTTTCAGGTGCAAATCGAGGTCCCCACGGGGTCCTGTGTACAAGTATGTGTGTGTAATTGGGAAAAACTGTAATACTGTCCAGGATTGGAGTATTGCTTTCAATCAGCCTTAAAGTTTTTAATATAGTGAAGGAGTGTGACTTTACTGAAAAACAAAAAACTGGGTCAAAACATTTTTGACCTGTCAAAATATGATGCCTCAGAAAAGTATCAGTCAGTCACTCTTTGAAAAATAAAACCCTTTTTCACCACTAACACTTAGACATCAAATGTGTTTTTCTACTTTTATCAAAACCTTAAGGACCTTGTGGACAATTATGAATTGTGGCTTTATTTGAAACTTGACACCAAATAACTAGAACTGAAATTCAGAAAAGTAAAAGGATAAATGTTAAACTACATCCATCAGACAAAGATAATACAAACAGAGCACAGGACAGACTAAGTACAGCACAGCAAAGTCATACAACATATGTAGAGGTGAATTTATGTTCACATAGTTTATAGTTTTACTGAACCTAAACTAAACAGACTTTCTGTAATAAGTATCAGCTTTCACAGTTTAATCTATTTTGCACTGATATTTAGACAAGGCTGTAAACATGGGGAATGACTTTCTTTTGAAACAAGCCTCAAATGGTCATTTGAGGAACATTATGGCAGTTCTGTTTTCGCTCTTGTGTCAGCGGGTAAATTCTTGCTAAAGTGCCAAACCACTGTGGTCACCAGTGTTGGTCAAGTTACTTGAAAAAAGTATTCAGTAACTAATTACTGATTACTTCCCCAAAAAAGTAATCCCGTTACTTTGCTTATTTTCAAAAGTAATTAGTTACTTAGTTACTTTTTAAAAAATGATTTACAACCTGAATAGGTAATAAAGCAATAGATCTTTCAGCCCAATTCTACTTCTTCTGCATAATCCATCATATAAAATGTAATCAAATGAAAAGTCTCTTTTTGAAACTAGTTTTATTAGTTTTAATCTTTTAACTTTATGCATCAAGCAAACATTAAATTATATGTAACATTCTCTGACTGGAAGAAATGTGTTTATTATTTAAACCTATTTTCTGCACATTCCAGCACATAAAATAAAATATTTTTTTGTGTTTACACTCACTTTTTCAAATAGATGCACGTAAAACACAGCAGAAAATAAATAAAATCAAAGACTCAGCAGTCCTGTTGCTCTATTTTCACCTGTATAGCAGGCGGATGTTTGCCCTGGTGCAGGTGTGCCGCAGCGGTCAGTGGAAGGATCTGGAAGTTTCTCTGTGAATTTCACATTCCCGTGGCAGCGTACTGTCGGTGCTTGCTCGGAAGTTTAGGGGGGTTTTTTTGGTGTAAAAAGAAGTTTTCTTCCAACGCAATGAAGAGCGGACGCTAATGTTTTTGTCACTTTTTACGGAATCAAACTCAAAGTAAGGTCAGTACTTCCATGCTTTAAATGCTGCACGGTCATACTCTCTCCCGCACTCGATATGTTATCCGTTGTTGATCTGCACACAGCTGTTGCCACGAACGTCGCACTCACTTACGTCATTGTCATGAGACACGGTTTTATCACGGTTTTAGTAACACAGCGTGCTCACGGGAAAGTAACAGTAATCTAATTACCTTTTTTTGCAATAGTAATCCGATTACTTTACTCGTTACTTGAAAAAAGTAATCTGATTACAGTAACGTGTTACTGCCCATCTCTGGTGGTCACTGTTCTTTTTGTCATTATATTAACTGTTGCTTACAATTTTTGAAACATGTTAAAAAGTTTATAAGTTATAAAATATAACAAGATCGTTCCAGTTGCATCAGCTCTTCTGGAACCTCAGAGGAGGAATGCGAACCAGAAGGTGAGGAAGACCAGGAGGCAGAAATTGAGGACTTTGATGTTTCACTCCAAAACCATAAATTTGATTTAAATTTGGTTTTTCTTTTTTCTTTTGATTTTTTAGCCATTCAGAGGTGGACTTGCTGGTGTGTTTTGGATCATTGGTAAATGGTAAATGGACTGATTCTTATATAGCGCTTTTCTACTCTCCCGGAGTACTCAAAGCGCTGCATACAACATGCCTCATTCACCCATTCACACCCACTCATGCAAGCACTTCTAAACACAAGTGCAAACTATAACTACATTCACACACATTCACACTCCGATGAATGCATCGGAGGGCAATTTGGGGTTAGTAACTTGCCCAAGGACACTTGACATGCAGACTGGGGAAGCCTAGGATCGAACCACCAACCTTCCGATCAGTAGCTGATCTGCTCTACCACCTGAGCCACAGCCACCCCAGCCATCATTGTCCTGTTGCATAAATTTGCTTAAGCTTCAAGGCAGAAACCGATGTCCAGACATTCCCCTTCCCCTTATTAAGTAAGAAACTGTAAAAGCAACCTTTAGTGCTTTGTCTGCTCAGCCCCTGTCTGCAGGCACGACTCTAAGCTCTACAGCAAATTCTGAAACTGATTGAATGACACATAGTTGCACCTTATGTATCACTGCAGCTCAGTGATACCTGGTATTCTTTCTCTGTATTATTGTTCAGTTCTTTATTTTACAATAAATGAAGTGTTTTGAAGTGACTGTTGTTGTCATTTGGCATTGCATAAATAAAATTTAATTTAATTTAATTAAACTGTTCCAGATTTGGGTGATTTCCCAGGACACAATCCTTTATCTCATTAGGCACATGCCCCAACATTGCCAGGCATGCATACATGGCTGTGAGGACATAAACTACTAAGTACCAATTTGAGTTACTGGAATTAAATTTTGGCAAAATGGGCTAGCCTCCCATTTTTTCATTTTTCACTATGATTTTCGTGGTGTCCTTAAATTCAGGCCTCTGTAGGTTGATCATTTTGATTTCCATTAAACAATGTGGCATCCTTTCATTCTTAACACATTGCCCAATCCATATGACTATAGATTCCCCGCATGGTTTTTTTTCCAGTTGGGATCTGATGTGTTTTCAAGGGGGATTTTTTTTCACCAGTGTACATATGTCTTGCTCACTGTGACTGACACTAGGACTTTGATTTTATGGACGCTTTAATTCTTGTTTGTGTTTTCATCTTTGTTTGATGTTTTTTAGGTTTTGATTTTGATTTTCTTCATTATCTCTGGTTGTATTTTAGTGCAAGTTGGTATTTATAGTCCAGTCAGTGTCTTTTCCTTTTTCCATTTTTATTTCCCTTCTTGTCTTCCACAATCATCTTTTGTCTATAAATAGTCCTGTCCTTGCTCTCAGTAACTGTCTCAGCATCCTTTCACCTTCTCTTGTGTGCTACTTGTTGTTCCCTTGAAGTCTACAGATTTGCTAATCTTTGCTGTTTGGTGCCATTTTGGATTTGCATTAACTGAAATAATTATTTTTACATTCTGTCTGTTTCTTGGAATCCTTTTTTACAGTAAATATACAGTTGAGGCCATAATTAGTTGGAAAACACAGTTTATGTATTTTGCCTCCATACACCGCCACACTGAAATATTAAGATGTGAGCAGAGAAAGCCTCGGTTGCTATAATTTCAAACCCAGAGCTCAATCTTCAGATGATTTCTTCTGCACATTACAAGAACTAGAGGAAGTGACAACCCAAATATTCCTAGGCACCCCTCTCTCCTCCACTTTTACTCTTTAAAACTCTGTGTTTGTCAATCACTGTAATCTCAATATAATTTATTTTATTAAATCATACATGTCAAACATTGTCTGAATATTTACTTAGTTATTGCTTTTTTTGTTGCAAGAAACTTTATTTTGATTGGTGAAACAGAGCAGCAAGTACTGAAGTGTAGTAGAAAGAGTTTACAGGCTTTACAGAGTTTACAGACATTAGATTTTTTTTGGTTAATGTGAGCATGATGGAAAACCCTGAAAATGGATTTCAGATCTACTATAACAGTCTACATTGTTAAGCTGTGGTAAATGAAGGCTGCCTATGGACATCAGATGTCATACAAATCTCTGCATGCCTACTGATTGTTTCAACCAAGAGTATAAGTGTAATGGAGAGTCCCGCCTTTGGTCAGGAAGCAGTCATGCTGATAGGTTCCCACCTTGAGCTGCCTTTGGCAGACTCCCAGCAGATCATCAAAGAGCAAGTCCAAGTCATAAACCTCGAGAGTCAGCATGTCATTTTCCTCAGCATAGAAGTAGGAGAATTCCTCGTACCACCAGGGGTTCGGGTCATTGTAGCGAACAGATGTTTTACCCAGAGAAGTAGAACCAGAGGACACAGTGACATAGGCATCTGTAGTTAACAAGATAACGGTGGGAAGATCAGTGGCTCGCAGATTATACACCTTGAGTTGGGCTTCGACCATGACTGAACTGCACATGAGCAGCAAAAGGAGGAGGGGCACACTAGAGTCCATGGCTTTGCAGTAGGCTGTGGAGAAGGAAGAAAAGAGCTTTACATTTAGCCAGGATACGTGGATTTAGCCCTAGTGAGGGTCTTAATATTATATTATTATTATATATTATATTGGATGAAACACATTTATGCAATCCTCAATGGTGTCTACATATATATTCTCTGTGGATATAGAAATGAACTGTGTTCCTGAGTCTGTTCAGGCATTTTCACTACACAACTGTGTATGTTTTTAATGCAGTGCTCCAGGGTCATTCAGTGGTTTATGAGGTGCAGTGTATTGTTATCCCACCTGTTTACTCAAACCTTCCTCCCTGCACAGACTTTTTAACCATGTCAACTTTCTTCTCCTTTACTTTTCTATATAACTACTACGCAATAGACTCCAGTCTCAAAATTAAATGTATCTATGGGTTGCAATAACCTGCAAGTTTAAGATCTTGAGCTCATCAAAATGAGAATATTTAATTTCTTTTAATTTTTCTTTTTGCTTTTCCTAACAGTAAAACTAAGTTATCTACTTCCACTATTCAGTAGTTTGGAAACTTAGCAGTAGGCCATTATAACATGAACCTTTAGAGTAAACATAGCAAAGAAGTATATAAAATCATAAATATCTAAAATTTAGAACAGGAAACTTCGTAAACAGGTTTAACAAATAAGAGACATGTAGAAATGCTACATATTAGCTTCCTGATCCCAGAAAGAAAGCTTTTTTGTTGTGTTAATTAATATTAAAATTATATTTTGAATATTGACTGAATTTTCCATGTGCATATTCTGAATTAGGCCTTCTTTAATTTTTAAAAATTAAGCTAAGATTTTATAGTTCAGGTATTCTTTGGGTTTCAGGAAGGTTCGTTAGGAGGGTTAGGGTTTTTAATGCTGTGTGTAACATGTCTTCACAGTCAGCTCTGTGTGCTATACCAAAAAACCGAGAAGGTATTCCAGGACAAAAGCTGGAATACTTTGTTCACATACATGTCATCACTGCCAAAATGCTCACAGTATCATTCACTGAGCCCTCAGTTTTCAAGGAAATGTGTGTGAAAAGATTAGTCTGCTAACAGCTGGTGTTGTTTGGACTGTGTTTCTGTTCACTTTGGTGTTATCACATGCTTTATTAATGGGGTGTTTTCCATAAATGTTACCAACACTGATGAAAGGATGAAAAGCTCAAGCATCTATACATCAAATTTTCAACCACTTAACCAGTTCAGGGGTGTGAGGGGCTCAAAAAAGGCAGCAGATTAATTTAAGGAAAATATAAAAGAAAATGTAATAAAATGAACTCAGACATGTGAAATAGTACAAATGAACGTGGGTTTATTCACCACACATAAATTAGATCTGTGATCAGATTATTATTAAAACATAGGGAGCAGGAGAAAAAATATGGGAAATAAATGTAACTGTTTAAATATATATAAATGATAAATTGAAGACAAAAAGATTTAAATTTTGAAATATTCTTCATTAATTCATTTTCAAGTTTTTCAAAGCAAATGTTTTCTGCTGTGTGCAACATGTCTTCATATTATAAAACATCTAGCATAACGAACAACAGTAACGACATGATCTAACTCATGTGATTGTTATGAGTTTGGATCCATCTTAGTAAATCAGAGGGCTACAAATGGCTTTTATAGCGCAGGCTATCCTGATTGGATTAGAACAAGGAAAACTTTACACTGTACACTTTTAATTTGAGCAGAAAGCAATAAGGCAGTTCTAAACTCTTACCTGTAGCTTGATCTTGTCTCTCACCACATTACCTGCTGTTCAGGATGTTTTAGAGGCTGTCTTATCAGCTTTATGTCAACAATACAATGGCCACACAACCTGCTCCACTCTCACCATGATATAATATATCCAAATTGGAACATCTGTTTATGCTGTCTTGTTTGGTCACCTCCTCCAAACTCTCAGAGTGCTGTAAAATATTGTCACATCCAACTTAATATAATACACAGGGATCCATCCATCCCGTCAGGATCCCTTGCTGTCACCTGATACCCCTTATGTGTTAGTTTTCAGTGTGCAGGGCAGTGCCTTTGCCTTTGAAATTGCATTTCAAATGCAATACTGTTGATTTACTCTAGTTAATGGAGTAGTCTGATATGAACTTATCTAGAAGTGTGATCGTCTTTATAAGCGAGGTTTGTGAATTACTGAAAGAAAATATAGTGTGTATTTTCAGTTTGGACTCCTTGAATATCTATATTTGGTCATGTTGCTGCTGTTAATGGCTCAATAAAAAATAACAAAATGCGAGGGGGAAAGGGGACAGCCCTCTCTGGTGCCCCTCTGTCGGTTGAAGCATTGTGAAATAAGATCATTTGTCCTAACACAAGCATTTGGAGAGCCATACAGTTTTTCAATCCAGTCTATGAAGAATGAACCAAATCCCAATTTATGTAGAACTAGTAAAAAGTTTACTCAGCCAAATGCTTTCTCTGCATCTAAAGAGACAACTGTGGTTTCTAATTTGTTGATAGAACAATAATCTATTATATTATTAGTCTACATGTACTAGTCGCTGAGTGTCTACTGTTGATAAAACCTGTTTGGTCGGAATGAATTATGAATGGAGGACTTGCAAGGACTTTGCAAAGTATTTTAAGGTCTATATTTATAAGTGAAATTGGGCGATAGCTGGATGGGAACACAGGATCCTTGCCTGGTTTAAGATGTAGACTACTGATGGCAGAGTTCAAGGAGTTTGATTGTTCAGAATTTGATTGATCATTATGAAAAAGGTTGGCGTTTTTTATTTATTTTTTTATTTTATAATTATTTATAAAATTTTGTTGGATAAAACCATCTAGCCCTGGAGCTTTATTGTTTGGGAGATGCTGTAGGGCTTCACGGAATTCAGACAATGCAAGAGGTGAATCCAGAGCGGTAGATTTGTATTGTTAAGAAATTCTGCAATGTCAGCATCGGAGGGATAAATCTGTGATGAGTGTAAAGCTTCATAAAAGTCTTTAAATTATTTATTCATTTGTTTTGGATCATGAGTAATGTTCCCAGTGGAATCCTTTATAGAATATTGGTCTTGGAATGTTGGTCTTCCCCTGTGTTTTCTCAGCCTCCTCGCATTTCAGGTTTGGGTTTTCCGTAGTTTTGTTCTTGTCCATTCTTGCTTCTGTTTTGTACTTCAACAATGTTAAATAAAACTCACTCCTTGCATCCGAGTCTGTATGTGGGTCCACATTCCTCATCTCCACACAGTTTCCCTCGCAAACCGTGACATTAATTATTTAATTTAATAATTAGTTTTAGTTTTCTCAGGTTGTTAATTATGTTTTTGTCATGAGGCAGGATAGGCAGCTTCTAAGGACTAGATTTTTTTGTTCTAGTGCTGATTGTCATTGTCCGGGGTGTGTGGCTGGAGTTTTCCATCAGGCTCCTGAGTCCTCCTGGTATCTGCCCCTGGGCAGGGTGACCTTCTCCTCCACAGTTCAACACACCTGGAGCTGATTGCAGGCAATCAAGCCAGAACGATTTAAGCCTCACGCTGACATTCATTCACCGCCAGCAGTTTGTCATCAACTCACGTTGGTAAACAGCTCACATTTTTCAAGCTCTCTTTGTGATTTACCCTGCTAACCTTGTTTTCTTATGCCACAGTTCCTGGACTAACCTTGTCTTAAACTGAAAAAAGCCAAAAAATAACATTTTTAAGTTATCTAAGTGACTTATTTATCATGTTTAACCTGAGTTGTGAAAGACCGCGGGGGGTTTGAAAATGATATGCCGGGAGTTCGCTGTTCTTGCCGGCTCTAGTGAGCCTTGAACCCCTGGCTAGCTATCGATCTGGTGGGTAACAGATGTCTCCGAAAACGTCAGAGCACTTTTGCAAATGTGTGATGATATGTATGTATATATATATATATATATATATATATATATATATATATATATATATATATATATATATATCTTAGGGGTGCAACAATACTCGTATCGATATTGAACCGTTCGATACAGTGCTTTCGGTACGCATATGTATCGAACAATACAAAATTTTTAATTTATTTTATCAACTTTTCTTCTGACGATGCTGTCTGTGTTGAGAGCTCAGTGGATCTGCGTTCGACTTATCCGCCTAGGCTGTACTGTCGAGCACAGATCCACTGAGCGCAGCGCAAGCTAGCGAGACAGAAGTTAAGCTCGTTGGAACATGGCAAATTGAACTTCCCCCACCCTAATTCAGATCTGGCGTTTGGAACTATTTTGGTCTTCATGTGAAGTATTACCCTGAAGGTAAGCGCGTCATGGACAAAAGTAAAACAGTATGTCGGATGTGCCACGCACATTACTCCCACTCAATTACATTGGTGGGAACTAGTTTGCTCGTTAACGTGTTGACGCTGTCCAGCCCCACGCACGGGGCGATCCGCGGTAGCTCGTTAACGGAGATTTGCCGTGTTGTGGCGTTAACGTCATTTCAACGAGATTAACGCTGACAGCACTAGTGGGAACACAACGAATATGACTGCACATTTACTCCGACATCATCCTAGTGCAAAGACAAGTGGAAGCAGACAAAAACAACAAGCACGCATGCAACAAACTTTACCCGAGTCATTTACACAGCCGTTAATATGCTGCTGAGAATATAGCCCAGAAGAAGCGTATAGTATAGCTTTTATTTTGGAAAGAGCCATTTCTCTGTAATAAACTCTCTTTTTCCTAAGATGAGTGATTTCTCCATCAGATAGATTTATTTTTTATATTACTTTGTTGTTTCAGCAACATTAAATGTAAAAATTGTACTTTTGAGTTAAAATATATATTTATAATTTTAATAAATGACAAATTAAAAAGGCATGAACATTTTTTTGTATCGAAAAAATATCGAACCGTGACACCAAAGTATCGAACCGAACCGTGAATTTTGTGTATCGTTGCACCCCTAATATATATATACACACACACACACACACACACACATACACATATATATATATATATATATATATATATATGTGTGTGTATATATATATGTGTATGTGTGTGTGTGTGTGTGTGTGTACACAGTGGCTTGCAAAAGTATTCGGCCCCCTTGAACTTTTCCACATTTTGTCACATTACAGCCACAAACATGAATCTATTTTATTGGAATTCCACGTGAAAGACCAATACAAAGTGGTGTACACGTGAGAAGTGGAACGAAAATCATACATGATTCCAAACATTTTTTACAAATAAATAACTGAAAAGTGGGGTGTGCGTAATTATTCAGCCCCCTGAGTCAATACTTTGTAGAACCACCTTTTGCTGCAATTACAGCTGCCAGTCTTTTAGGGTATGTCTCTACCAGCTTTGCACATCTAGAGACTGAAATCCTTGCCCATTCTTCTTTGCAAAACAGCTCCAGCTCAGTCAGATTAGATGGACAGCGTTTGTGAACAGCAGTTTTCAGATCTTGCCACAGATTCTCGATTGGATTTAGATCTGGACTTTGACTGGGCCATTCTCACACATGGATATGTTTTGTTTTAAACCATTCCATTGTTGCCCTGGCTTTATGTTTAGGGTCGTTGTCCTGCTGGAAGGTGAACCTCCGCCCCAGTCTCAAGTCTTTTGCAGACTCCAAGAGGTTTTCTTCCAAGATTGCCCTGTATTTGGCTCCATCCAGCTTCCCATCAACTCTGATCAGCTTCCCTGTCCCTGCTGAAGAGAAGCACCCCCAGAGCATGATGCTGCCACCACCATATTTGACAGTGGGGATGGTGTGTTCAGAGTGATGTGCAGTGTTAGTTTTCCGCCACACATAACGTTTTGCATTTTGGCCAAAAACTTCCATTTTGGTCTCATCTGACCAGAGCACCTTCTTCCACATGTTTGCTGTGTCCCCCACATGGCTTGCGGCAAACTGCAAAAGGGACTTCTTATGGTTTTCTGTTAACAATGGCTTTCTTCTTGCCACTCTTCCATAAAGGCCAACGTTGTGCAGTGCACGACTAATAGTTGTCCTGTGGACAGATTCCCCCACCTGAGCTGTAGATCTCTGCAGCTCGTCCAGAGTCACCATGGGCCTCTTGGCTGCATTTCTGATCAGCGCTCTCTAGAGCTGGGCAATATAAGATTTTTTCATATCACGATATGTTTTTTTCATTTCAGGCGATAACGATATATATCACGATATAAGCCAAATAACTATATTTGTAAGATTTAAATGTGCCGTTGCTCACAAGTAAAATGTGAAATAATCAGCAGCTTGTTTTGATTTAAATATTTATTTCCCATAATAAGTTCAACAGGGTAGATATACTTAAGGAACATGAGACTTCAGTTTCAGATAAATAAAGCCAAATATTGCAAACTACACAAAAGGTAGCCGCTAAAGCGTTTAAGTTTCACAATAGAACAAACAAAACAGACTACTAAGTTGTCAGTTCCACTTAGAAACAAAATATTAATTCTAAAAATAAATCTTAGTTTGTTTTACAGAAGAACAGACAAAATTGACTAACTTTTGTCAATATCAAATAAACTGAGAACTAAAAGGAAATTCTCAATCTCTCCTTGTTGTATAGCTTAGCTTTTCAAACAGTTATAAAGATGCTAACAGAACATTCTTTAAATCCTAGGTGCAACTTATACACACACACATATACACATATATACATACATACATATATATATATATATATATATATATATATATATATATATATATATATATATATATACACATACATACATATATACATACACATACATATATATATATACACATACATATATATACATATATACATATATACACCTTTAGTCTGACAAAAGCCTACAGGTTGCGGGACAAGTCTATCCACTGCTTCAGGCTTTAAAGCGGCCCTGTGGCAAGTCACAATATTACCCCCTGTACTAAATACCCTCTCAGAGGGGCTGCTGGTTGCGGGGATGCACAGGTAGCGCTTTGCCTTTGCTTTGGAACATGCTTTCGGCACAATTTACAGTGCGCGCTACTCTGTTTTTTGTCAGACTTCAAATAGCCGAAATACCTCCACACTCCGGAACTTCTCTGGCCCTTCCTTTCGACAATCTCTCCGGAATTGGAACCGTCATCGGTGTACTCTTCGGTAACCTGGTCACCCAAGCTCTCGGTTGATTTTTCTCTAGTCGGCACACTCATTTCTTCCATTACCCGGCCGGCACGGCGGCTGGCTGCTTCCCAAACAAATAAACATGTGCGGCTTGGCACTTGTGCTGTACGTAACAAGTCACGTGATGTGACGCTGCGGCTGTGATTGGTTCGGCTCTGCGCTACTTAATTTGGATTGGCTGTTCTGTTTTTTGTTTTTTTTTTAAGAGAGGAAGGCTACGTCCACACGTACACGGGTATTTTTGAAAACTAACCGTGTAGAAATGTTGGCCAATCAGAAGTCTATAAGCCTGGGTGGGAAAGAGTAAGCACAGATGGCGCATAGAAGCAGAACTGAGTCCTCTGTGTGGAGGGACAGAAACTGTGTGTGTATATGTAAGCATCTAAACAGTGCAGAGAGTAAAATTAACAGTAACGGTATTTTGTCTCAGTCCGCCATTGTAGAAATTCATTTCACCGAAACAATAACCTGGCGCACAGTGTGACGTCAAAAAAGGCACACACCTTTGACGCTGCGTTTTCTCCGTTTTCCTCGTCCACAGGTAAACGTAAAAACGGAGTTTTCAAAAATCTCCACCATGGCAGGAGTTTTTAAAAATCTCCGTTTTCAGTGACCGAAAACGCCGTTTACGTGTGGAAGGAAGGTGCAAACGCATAGAAAAATCTGTGTTTTCAAAAATACCCGGGTACGTGTGGACGTAGCCGAAGAGAGAGAGATGAGGTCTATCGCAATAATTTCATTTTTCTATCGAGAAAAAGTTATTTCGCAATACATATCGTTATCGTTCTATCGCCCAGCTCTAGCGCTCTCCTTGTTTGGCCTGTGAGTTTAGGTGGACGGCCTTGTCTTGGTAGGTTTACAGTTGTGCCATACTCCTTCCATTTCTGAATGATTGCTTGAACAGTGCTCCGTGGGATGTTCAAGGCTTGGGAAATCTTTTTGTAGCCTAAGCCTGCTTTAAATTTCTCAATAACTTTATCCCTGACCTGTCTGGTGTGTTCTTTGGACTTCATGGTGTTGTTGCTCCCAATATTCTCTTAGACAACCTCTGAGGCCGTCACAGAGCAGCTGTATTTGTACTGACATTAGATTACACACAGGTGCACTCTATTTAGTCATTAGCACTCATCAGGCAATGTCTATGGGCAACTGACTGCACTCAGACCAAAGGGGGCTGAATAATTACGCACACCCCACTTTGCAGTTATTTATTTGTAAAAAATGTTTGGAATCATGTATGATTTTCGTTCCACTTCTCACGTGTACACCACTTTGTATTGGTCTTTCACGTGGAATTCCAATAAAATAGATTCATGTTTGTGGCTGTAATGTGACAAAATGTGGAAAAGTTCAAGGGGGCCGAATACTTTTGCAAGCCACTGTATGTGTGTATGTGTATGTATGTATGTGTATATATGTGTGTATGTGTATAGACATATACAATCTCTTACCTGTGAGATTACTTTCACACTTCATTTTGTGATGTTCCAGGTTTTCAAGCTCTTTGTTAGTTCTAATTTTGTCAAATGCTGATTAAAAAAGAACAAATAAGTGAGTCAGTGAGGTTCGTTTACACTGAAAGGATTTTTGTAGCTTTGTGTTTTCGGTGTTTCTGTAGTTCCCATGTTTTCAACTGCTGATTTAAAAATGAGAGAAACAAAAATTTTGTAAATTAAGATTTTTCAAAAAACAAGAACAGCTCTGAAAAAGGTGGACGCATATTTAATTTACTGCAACACAATTAAAACAGAGCCAATGTGTGCAATATGCAGTGTTTTACACCTTCACTGTAAATGTTTTCCTTCTCATTTGATTTACAGAAAGTCAGATAATTGATTTTTTTTTAAAGTTAAGAAAAAGAAAAACACACAAACTCACAAAGATGATAAATAATGATGAGAGCAGCTGCCAGGAGGATACAGAGAACCACTCTCTCTGTGGTGACCTTTGACCCTCTGTTTGATTTTGCATACCAAGAGTCAGGAGCTTCACCTGATGAACATTTAGACGAGACACAATGTGAGAATTCAGAAAAGTGTGTATTTATCAGTTACAACAGTTTTAAACAGTTTCTCAGTATATACTATAATAATACTTTAGTAATAATACTAAAATATTATTAGTAAAGTTCAGTGTAATATTAAAGTACACTGAACTGTAGCTGAGTGTCAATACAAGAATACTAAAGTTGATTAAGATGCTTTGCACAGGAAACACTTGAGTTAAAACATGTTAACATGTCACACATCCTTTTGGTCAGTTCCTGTTTTTGTTTTTGCTCTTCACATCTTCATTTTGCATAACTTTTAAACATGTTATCTCTCCATCTACTTTTGAATGTTTACACTTCTGATTTATGAAAAGATTAAAATAATTCATATGATTAAACAATGAATCTGGGCTCAATGTATTTTTAAGTCGTATACATATAATGTTGTTCTATTCCAGCACAAACATCTTAACTTTAATTAAAAGTCTGATGATGATCACTCAGATCTGACTGAAGCTCCGTCACCTTCCTGTTGTTTTACCACCACATTAATGTTCTTACCTTCTATGAAGCTCTGCGGACGGCTCATCATGCTGAAACTTCAAGATCCTGACTTCAGACTGAATCCAACAGTCTCTGAATCACAAAACACAACACAATGTTGAAATTATGTTTCCTTTGTTATTTATCATAGATTCAATTCTTTATACATTTAATAGAAAACAGATGTAGCTAAGCTTTGATGCTCACTTTAATTGCTTCCTTACGCCTTCTAACTTCTGTTTTAACTTCTGTTGCAGTCTGGCTCCTCCTGTCAGGTTTCTTTTTTTGTTGTTGAAATGACTGTCCCTGTCCCATTTTGCAACAACAATTTTATGAGTTGCATCAGATTTGCAGAAGAAGATAAAAACAAAAAGTAGTAAAGCAGAACAAAAAGAGAAACTGCCCATGAGATGAGGTGATTTCAGCATGTTGTTAAAATAGTTGTTTCACCAGTTTGGCACAATATTAATTTTTCTCAACAATCAAGCCTTTTACACAGTGGTGAAGCATCCACCCACAAATATCTACCCTCTTCTGTCAGTCTGATCCAGAACTTGTCATTTTCATTCATGATGTTTCTCATTCTTCTCTCCAGAAATGTCTGAAAAGAATGAACTGGAAACAGTTTATAATTTTTACGTGGATGACGATATATAACATGCAGTCCTACAGTAGTAGCTAGAATATGGGTTTGAGTCCAAATGTATTGTTATGATCCATTGTTTTTTGCAAGCATCGATCTACAAGCAAAGCCAAAAAGGACGCAAATGGTGGCCAAAGTTAGCAGTTGGCGCCCTACTTTTTCTTTGTCTTTTTCCAGGGATAAAATAGAAAGTGCAGACTCCCAGTGGGCAGTAGTCTGCCACCTACTAGCAGAAGGCACTTTGCAACGTTCTATTTATGCTCATTACACAATAACTACCACAGGTGTTTCCAGGTAATAATCACTTAAATTTTTAAATTTGCTTTAATAGGTTATTAATATGTTATTAAATAGAAACAGGCAGTTTTGCATTTTGCTGCTCGGTTTCTACCACAGGTAATTTAGTGCCAATAACTACCACATTATTACGTTCTTGTTAACAGACTATTACCACTTTATTACCGAGGTGTATTTTCACATTATTATTCCCAGTTTGGGGGCTCTTATTATGCAGTTACATAAATTTCAGTGTAATATTACTCAACTATAACCACTGTTGCTAACATCATATTACCTGGGTATTAACTGGTTATTAATTTGGTAATTGAGTAGTTACAACTTTACAATTTTGTGAACCAATTTAAATGTCAATCAGTTGAAGCTCCTGACTCTCAACATGCAAAATCAAACATGGGTTCAAAGGTCCAGCAGAGCTCTGAGGTCAGGTGTAGAGGATGATTATGCACTTTATGCTTTTGATGTTTCAGAATCTCTTACAAATAATAATAATAACAATTAAAAATACAGATAATTTGTAAAGAGACTGTATAACAAAAAATATTTTTGTTTATAACCTTCAGTCTTATTCAAACTGGTGGCACACAGCTAATGTTAAAATATATTCTATAGTCTGTCTCAGAAAAACATAATTACATAATATGGGTCAGCTGATGACAGAAATAATATTGTTGATTGTTGCACAGAATGCGCCTCCTGCTGCCTTCAGATCACATAAATATGAACTGTGCACATAGGCCAAACATAAACTCAACCAGAGGAGGGCAGCATGTCCACATCTGTGTTTCCTGAAAATGTTGCATTCATCAGAAAAATATAAATATTTACAGAGCCAATTGGACAAACTTTGAAGTCAGGTGTTGACGTCTCAGTATGATGAGTCTTCCACAGATAGAAGGCAAGAATATGAGGTAAAAATCAATGTGACAATAGATCAGCAAGAAAGTGAAGAAGAGGAGAGAGATTCACTCAGATCTGAGTGGTCTTCAGACAAACCACCACCCATTACTTACTGAACAAGCATGCTACTTACAGAATGTAGCTTGTGATATAAAACAAACTGATCTGGATATGACTCAAGCATCATGGTTGTGGTTAGCACTGTCATCTTACAGAATGATGATTCTGTTTTCAACCATGTTTGGTGTCTTGAGGGATTGCATCTTCTCTTTGTGCCTGTATGGGATTCCTCCCACAGCTGTAACAAAGTTTTCATTTCTCATAGTTTACAGCATGTGAACTTTTTTATTACTCACACTGCAAACCGGGAAAACTGTCAGACCAACAGAAAATGTGACATCCACATGTTAAAATATCACACACACTTGGGCACTTAATGAATCCTTTTTCTGGAAAGTTTTGATGGTGGAGAGGCATGCTGGGAAATATATAACTTGTACTTCCTGATTATCCTCCCCGTCATTTGTGCAAAATGTCAATTGTGCAATAATTTGTTTTTCATTTATGTCTTTTACATCATAAGTTATATTTTGCAACCAAAGAAGAAAATATGACAAAGCAGAGTGAGGAAACCACCAGGACAGTAGTTTATGTTTTTATGCGGCAATGAAATATTGTTATATTTTGAAAATTTACACTCCTATTGTAATATGTAGGTGCAATTCATCCAGCAGCTGGTCCTTTGGAAATGATTGCTCAATTAGGAATTCTATATGTGCTTGTTTGCTACAGTGACCCATCCAGTCTGTGAAAGCCTGTGTTTAATGGACTTCTCTCTTTTGTTGCATGCTTATAGACATTACAGTTGTCTTTATGTCACTTTAGCAATCTTAAATCTAAAGATGGTGATTAAAGCATGAACTAAAATAAATATAAGCTCTCTTCCTCCAATGTCTGACTGTGGTTGCTGTCCGTAGTGCTGATCAAAAGCTGGAATGATGCTAATGATATTATTGGTTTGTGTGTGTGTAAAAATGTCAGCATGCTGGTGATTTACTTACAAAATTTGAAGAAGACTGAAAAAAATGATATTGATGCAGTCCAGAGCTTTGCAATATTTGCATCCGCCCTTTACTGAATAATAAATCAGCACAGAACTGTGTCTTGTAGTTTGGCCAGCTTCCCTGTCTGGAACTCAAACTCCTGTACTATGACGTTATTTTTGTGCCTCTATTCTGAGCGCACATAAAAAAAAAATTACAAGCGCAAATGTTGCATTTTGAGCGAAGAAAATTCATTGCAGCATGCAAGAAATGTATTTCAGTGTTTGCTATTATACACACACAATAACAGCCCTCTCACTCAGTTGTTGGCATTTGCTCTTGCTCACACCTCTGCTCTGTGTGCTGACAGCCATCTGCGGACCTGTTCTCAGTGTGTCGCTCCTGCTCTCAACATCTCTGCACCCTGTGCGCTCAACTATCTGTGCGCCATTATGTGTGCCACAACACCAACCAATCATACACTTGTATGCAAAAATTCTTCTTCTTTTTTTTTTTTTACATGTGCTCAGAATAGAGGTACAAAAATAACTCCCTACATATCCACATCTATGAAAATAAAACCAGTCTTTAACTTAAATAAATGAAAACAGAGGAAAACATCATCTATGACCTCATTTCAAGTCAAAGGAAATTATTTGTTAATCAGAATAAAATGAGAAATCATCTCCACATTTCAACAGGAAGTGTTGTAAGAGTTGCAGTTCTCTTTTCTTTTTCTTTTTTTTCTCTGAAAGGCCAAACCAGTGAGGGGCAGAGGAGATTTAGTGTGTGTCTTGATGTTCACAAGGTTATTTGACGTTCGGACTCACTGAACCAGGAATAAAGATACAGGAGAAATAACACCAGGTTGTTGTATTTTTGTGATTCAGAGATAGTTACTAGTCTGAAGTCAGGATCTTGAAGCGTCAGCATGACGAGCAGTCCACAGAGCTACATAGAAGGTAAGAACATTAAATGTGGTGGTAAATCGGGTAATCAGATCTGAGTGGTCCTTTCATATTGAAGCCAAACTGGAGGCTACGTATGTTTTAATACATTAACATGCAACTGAGAAACAGACAGAAATAAAGCTTCATGAAGGTTTATGAAAGAAAGAAAGAGTCATATTTCCTGTTGGTCTAATGTAGCTGTGGTTCTCTGCACTAGAGGTCTGGTATATGCACCTAACTGTATTGCAATGTATGACAACCATTAATTACATTTCTATAAATAATAATAGGATCTGGTCATTCATACCAATAATAAATTTACAAAATATAAATTCATACCTTGTATACATATTACTACAGGCTGGAGGAAAAATATGTAGCCTGTACTTATTTTCAGGGTAAACTGACACTTTAAGGTGAAGTATTGCCAGAAATAGAAGATAAACACACAGTTAAAGACATCAAATGATTACAAGGCGCTTAAGGAGGGGGACAGGATTTGTGATGTGTCAGTGATGAGCACATTGTCGTTTACTGAACTGTGGTTTTCCTTTCCTTGTAAGAAAGATTATTTAAGCAACTTTTAAACCACATTAGAAACTTTGTGTAAAACTGTTGATGTGATGTCAGAGGAGCTGTTTGGCGTCTGGTGGCATCATGTCCCACAGTTGTGTTTTTATATAATTATTCTTTTGTACAGCACTTTGGTCCATTGTGGTTGTTTTAAAGTGCTTTACAAAAAAGCTGGCATAGCATTTGGTTATTATTTTGCTCTGCACGTCTGTGTTTCCTGTAAATCTTCATCAGGTGAAGATCCCGACTCTCAACATGCAAAATCAAAAAGAGGGTCAAAGGTCACAACAGAGAAAGTTGCCCTGCTGGTTCTCGGTTCCCTCCTGGCAGTTGCTTTCATTGTGATTTATCGTCTCTGTGAGTTTTGTTTTACTTCAACAGAATGAGCGTAGATTTAATGACGAGGAGAATACTTACAGTAATGGTGTGAATACAGCAATTTGCACATAAACTCTCAGTGCATACCTTTATCTGTTCAGATAAAAAATCATTTACATTTTATACCTGCAGCGACGGGCAAAATCAGGAATTTCTGTGATTTTGTTTTTTTTTTAAAGTGTCCGTGTTTAGTGTCTGGTTGAGCTGTTTTAGTCCAGCTGATGTGTTTTGCTTTTTCTTAGCAGAAAAGTCAACTAACATGAACTTTTGATTTCCTTCAATCAGCTTTTGAATACATGAGAACAAAGGAAATGCTAAAAAATCTGCAAGGTCTCAAAAAGGAGTGTGAACGTGTGAAAAATCTAACAGGTAAGCAGAGAGACGGGTACTCTGATAACAGCTCAGCTGGATGTTAATACAGCTTTGCTTACGGAACATTTTTAACCATCATGAAGATGTTTATAACTTTGGTGGTTTTGAAAAAAACAAAAACAAAACAAATAAAAAACAGATGACCCTGTTGAAAAATTGATAAAAACATTTCTTTTTCCAAACAGAATCAAAGCCATGTTCCCAACCTGAAGTAAAAATAAGTAAGCTATGGATTTTGTTTTGACGTGTGTGTATATCCTCTGATGCAGGCCTGGATTTACCCTGCTTTGCGCTGAATAGGTTATAGATGTGTTATCCTGACAAGTAGATTGTTGGTCTGAGTCCCTGTTTTGATGCTTACATTTCTGAGATGATTGTTTTTACACAATCCCCAACAAAAAACATATAGTAAACGTATAGTAAATAAAAACTTCACCAAATAATATTTATAATATTATAAAAATATAATATTTTCTACAATCATTTACTGAGTTATTGGGATCCATATATAGCAGCTGTATGATTGGGGTGTCTGTCGCTCAGAAAGTAACGCAGGCTATCTGCTAATTGGAACATTGGTGGTTTGATCACTGGCTTCTCAAGTCTACACACCAAAGGTATCACTCAAGATGCTGAACCCCAGTATGTGGATGTTAGATAGAATGCACTTAGGTGTAGAAAAATGTGCTGATATGAAGGGGTGAATGAGCCATGTTGTATGAACTGCTCTGAGGGTTCCAACAGGTCAAAATAAGCTTCTTCTTTTTTTTATCAGAAACACAGTTAAGAGACAAAGATAAAGGCTCTGCACAGTCTGTTACTTCTTTGAAAAGAAGTTCAAATACTGCTGGAATGAATGTGGTAACAGTTTCAGTCAAGCAGTCAAGTGTTTCACAAGCATTAGGGCTGTGTGTGTGTGTGTGTGTGTGTGTGTGTGTGTGTGTGTGTGTGTGTCATTCACTTGTTCCTGTGAGTTCTGAGTTTAGCACCTCTGCACATTTCAGATTGATGGTCTCTTTTTTCCGATCTCACCTCAGCTTTTATCTCTGTTCATGTAAAGAGAGTGGGTGGTGGAAAACTTTGAAAGCAGGCACACCAAACCACATCTTAGAAACAGTATTTATTTTTTCTGTCTGATTCTTTTTTTTTCTGCTTATCACATTTTTTATTAATTTTTTTAATTACAGATTTTTCTAAATATATTTGACTGGGTGGGTAAAATGACCTGAGTGGGTTCGCTAGGCCAACCCCTGTTCATACCTGTAAGCAGCCTAGGACTGATGACTGAAGTAGTTCGATTGTAATCACAAAACAGAAAGCATTTCCTGTCACATCCAAATCACACAAACATGAACAGTTCTTTCTTCCACGAGACTGAAATTTTGTGCTCTAACATCTTCAAAGATGAGCCATGTTCTAAGTGTGAAGAAGGCTGGGAGCACCATGGAGGAAAGTGCTATTATTTCTCTGTCAGTAAATCATCCTGGACTGAGAGCAGAGGTGAATGTAGATCTAAAGGAGGAGACCTGGTTAAGATAGACAGCAGGGAGGAGCAGGTATAAGAAGCTGTTGCAGGTTTATTTTATTACGTATACTTTATCACGTCTTTAGAAGTCTAATTTTCATCAAAATTTCCTATTCAGAAATGGCTGGATCAAAGACTGAAAGACATAATGAATTATCCTCAGGATAAGTTCTGGTTTGGACTGACAGACTCAGCAGAAGAGGGTAGATGGTTGTGGGTGGATGGATCAACACTGGACAAAAGGTTTGATTATTGGGAATATTTTTGTTCATTTACAGCATTAAACATATCAGTTTTCACTTGAACAGATCTTTCTGTTCTTTTTTTAGTTTGACTTATTGGGGCTACAACGAGCCAGATGATTGGAAAGGGGATTATCCTGATGGAGAGGACTGTGCAAGAATGGGGGCAAAAGGTGAAACCTCTGATCTGAACAGTTGGTTCGATGCTTCCTGCAACGTGGCTCACGGAAGTATTTGTGAGAAACCAGACATAACTGGACAACCTTCAAAGTGGTTGGATTTTTAAAAATAAAATTGAAGACAAAATTTTGTGATTTTTTTAAAATGTATATTATTGTTATATGTTATAGCTGCTGCAAAAATGTCACCACATTTTACATGTATTAGATTGTTATTTGATAAATAAAGATAAAATCATTAGATACAGTTATGTTTCCCTTTGTAACTTTGTAACATTTATAAAATGTTTCCTTTAAAAAAAAACAATGTTCTAATGATACAGTTTAATAATGTAGAAGAATGTTTGCTTGAAATATGTTAAATTGATGTTTCTGGTCATAGATTTGGATTCAAAGTCAAAATAGGGGGGCAGGTCATTAAGAGATATAAAAACAAAAAAAAATAAATTAAAAACGATCCTAAAATGTACTGGATGTTAAAAAAAAAAAAAAAAAAAAAGGCATGCTGTGTTTACTTGAAATAATGACTCCATAAAGGCAGACAGCAGCAGAATGGGACTGCTCATGTTGCAAAATATACATCAGAATCTTTATTGCCATTGTGCTTTCGAACAATGAAAATTGTATGCAAACCCGTTGAGTACAAGTGAAAAAGAGGGCACTTTTAAGAGAAAGATGTATGTATGTACAATAAATTAAATAAATACATAAATAAAATAAATATAGTATTTACAGGACTGTATAAAAGAATGAACAACTGAGAATACAAACAAGTAAGAATACGGTGGTTGCACAGTGATTTAGTCCTTAGAATATTGCACAGTTCTTTAGAAATATCACACAGTTAAAAGAAGAAGAATATTGCACAGTTAAAAAGAAAATATTGCACAGTTGGTTGTGTTTTTGCAGTGATTTATCCTCCAAGTGTACTTATTAATGCCTTATTAAACTTATTGACTTATTGACTTATTAAAGACTGTTTCTTAGTCTTTTTGTTTTGGCTTTAATGATTCTGTACTGCCTTCCTGAGGGTAACAGCTGGAACAGTTGATATGCGGGGTGGGATGTGTCTTTCAGGATGCTGCAGGCTTTTCTGTGGCAGCAGGACCTGTACAGTTCCTCTAGGGAGAGAAGAGGACAGCCAATGATCCTCTGTGCTGGGTTGATGACCCTCTGGAGTAGGGATGGGTATCGTTTAGGTTTTATCCGATACCGGTGCCAAACCGGTACTTTTGAAACGGTGCCGGTGCTTAAACGGTGCTCAAACCGGTGCTTAAAGAATGGAGAACACAAAATTGGTCCAAAAACCTCTCATGTTTAGCTGTTTTTTTGTAAAAAGATAACAATGTTAGCCTTTTCTGCAGCTATAGGGCATATATGGTATCACTCTTGGCTGGAAGCAGTGCTTAAACAATGGGAAAAAAAACACAAACTTTGTCCAAAAACCTCTCATGTTAAACTTTTTTCCACTTTTTCTTTGGTCATTTTAGCCTTTTTGGCCAGGGTGAAGGGAGTATCTGCCATCAAACAAGAAGACAGCCGCATGTAACTACGATGGTGTTTGCTAGTTCACCTTACATGCATTAATTTAATAACGTGGTTAGCCTACTCAACATAAATTACACACGAACAACATTAAGCTACTCACGCAGAGAAGAACGGCTGCTGCTGCCATCATCATCCGTCATCATTTCTGCTACACTGGCAGGGCTAGGGGCCAGGACTCTACTCTTCGAGTTTTTGGGGGATGTTGCTAACTCCGGGTCCGATAACAGGCACCACACCCGCAGTAGATGTGCTCGGTGTGAGGTCTCGCAGCAAGCTATCAAACACGGCGCATTTCTCGGCTTTAAAAAAAATGCTATGCGTCGCCAGGTGTTTCATCGGATTCGAGGTGTTACCTCCTTTGACAGTATCACAGTACCAGCTTAAAGCACTTGTTGCAGGCTGCTGAGTTTGCATCTTTTGCTGTGAAGTACAGCCAGACTTTTGACCGCTTCGTCTTGGGCATTTTTAATCTGTAGCTCTGCTCTAAAAGAACGTACGTACCTGGACCTACTATCCTACCCTACTATCCTCGGAAACGTAAAATGATTGGCTAGAATTGGCTCAGGAAAAAAAAAAAAGCACCGAAACAAAGCACCGAAATGTGCGCTGCTTTTCGGTCTGGTTACTACCGTTTATGTCAGAACCGGTGCCATCATGGCACCGGACACCGGTACCCATCCCTACTCTGGAGTGATGCTCTTTCCTGAGCAGTACTGAGCAGTATTATTGATAACTGAAAATATTTTGAATGCTTTGAGTAAAAGCACCAAACACTGTATATTTGTCCCTCTGGAGGCATTAATTTGAAAAATCCCATTAGCCATTTTAATTTTCAAATTGGTCACCATTTACCTCACAGGAAACAACTATTGTACTACAGAATTTCAGCCACTGAATCAATTTAAGATGTCTTGATGCATACTCAATCATTCAAAAGGAAATCCCAGAAAGCTGATTCTTTTCATCTAAAATGAATCAACAGATGAAAAAAACAGAGTTTTGACTCTTGATTTCTATTTTTGCACTATGTAGCAATCAAGTCAAAACTAAAAAAAAAAACTTCTCCAGAGCTTCTTTGTTTGCGTGTCAAGAAAAATTGTTGCAATTCAATCCCCAAAACTGGCGAATTGTGAAAAAAACAGTTCTTGAGATAACTGAGAGAAATTGTTTCCATATTCTCTAAACGGACAACTGGTAAGTATGATCCTTTAACTATTGTAAATTTGTATCTATTTGAGAAATAGATACTTTTAATTTGTCAAATTTAATGCATCCTTTCCCATTCTAAGGAACCATTGCAGCAATCGCATCTGCATTATATCATCTGCAAACACACAGAAGGGGAAAACTTAGTCCTGCACCGATCACATTCCTTGTTCTGTTACCATGGAGTTTCTTAATGTATCGTGAGTGTGCCCCTCTGCCTTGAGCAATTTTAGATGTACAAAATAAAACACTATCACATTACATTTTTCAGCAATGAAGTAATATAATGAGTTACTGTATTAAATGCAGTAATCAAATGACAGTTACAATTATGGCATTACTTGCCATGCAAAGGTTCTTCAGTTATCTGAAGGCTGGGTGGATAGAAAGAATATAACATCCAACATGTTTTTTTCCCTGTGCTAAGTTCCGACAATCAGCTGATTTCTGTTCTTTTTTTTCTTTTTTTTTGCCTGTCCCGTTTGGTTCCTTAGCCATCAGAATTGTTGTCTGAAGCCCAACATAGATACCCAATGGATTTACTTTACCAAATGGATCATCACGACCTTGCCGTATTGGTCCATTTGATCAACCTTTGTTGTTATTATTTATTTATTTTATTATATTTTATTTTCAGTTGTTATAGACGAGACAGATATGGCTGGGGGATAGGAAAGGGAGAAAGAAAGAGGAAGGAAAAGAAAAACAGCGGGAAAGAGGGACAGTGAGAAAGGGTGCTTAAAAAGAAAAAATCTCCCGGATCACCTGTTAAGAGAAAAAAAGAAAAAAAGAGAAAACAAGCAAAAAAAAAGAGAGAAACATAATAGCTGATTTCAGTAAATGTGCTGTGAGGAGTAAAATGGTGGAGTGAGACAGGTTTTCAGGAGCAGAGATGTGGACACTTTTATATTTATTACACAAAAGGAGAAGAGCACAGAAACAACTGCATTATGCTGCTAACAGAACTTTGTCCTGGAAACAGCAAAGATACTGTGCAGGACCCTCAAGCTCCCAGGTCTCAGGTAGAGGACCCGAGTTTGAAGGATAGACCCCCCGCAGGGGCAGGAGGGATTTTTTTTTTTTAAATGCATACATATATTATGTATACATTTCATTTTGTTTGATTATTGATATTTTAATCAGGTTGGTACAAATGCTGTTGGGTTAGTTCTTAGTTGCCCCGTGGCATGTGACAATTAAAAGCTTTAGCTATTAGCACTGGTCATTGTCAAAGTATCCATTCATTTTACCTGAATCCTTGAATCTCTCTGTTGCGGTCCTGGGTTGGTGACCCAGTGTTTTGTCTTTTGAATTATCATAAAGTCTTTTGAGTTCAATATTTATCATTTCTAGACTTTTGGTTTCAGTGTTAGCGTTCTTAGTCTTCTGGTTTCTGTCTCTGTGTTCCATGGTTGCTTTGTCTCGCCTGTCAGTCATATCTCCTTGTCAAGTCCACGTCTATGTGTCATGTTTCCTGTTTTACTTTGAAAGTATTATGTTTTGCTTCCCCTTGGTCTCATCGTGTTTGATTACTCCCAGCTGTACTCTCCTCCTGTGCCTCGTTTCCCTCATTATCCCTCTTTGTACTTGTGTGCCCTGTGTCTTCCACTGTTTGGTGTTGCATCCTCCGTATTAGCTGTGTGTCACTTGGCGGTGTTTTTTCAGGTTATGTCATGCCACGTCATGGACTCCCAGTTTAGGTCACTCTTCCTAGTTTGAGTTTTTGTTTCATTGTGTTTCTTGGTTTGTTTTGCCAGCGAATAAAAGCTGCCACCTGTAAGTTAAATGCTCCGTCTCAGAGTCCTGCATTTGGGTCCAACCACTGCCTGCCGCACAGCTCACAGTGACACTCTCCCTTCCTAATTATGTCCCTCCCTCTAATTTCTAACCACAATAATTTCACCTTCCTCCATCTCTTTCTCACTTCTCCACAGCTGGTTCCAGTAGCAGCAACCACCTGTGGCAGTGAGGCCTGGTTACTTGTTGTTGATGGCTTCACGGTGCAGAAGCCTCAAAAGCACATTTTCACCACTTCTTCCACACCAAACGTTTCTACAAGCCGCATGAGTGCACAGCATCGTTTGAGGAAGGGGCAGTTCCCAGTGGCCCTTCAGGTCGGCCCATCAGGAACATGGCCAATATGCCAGATTACCAGTACAGCCCTGCATGTAAATGCAAATGAAGAACATGGTGAGGAGATGGAAGAAGCATCCTATAATCATGTTATGATGCTGCATAGTTGGTCACCTGGAGGGCACTCTGCAACTTCACTTCTAATTTGTTCATGGCATCTTCATATTTGTTTCCACTTTATTAACCATAGTTTCTTCTCCCTTTATACATCATTACATAAGCATTAATCTAATGTTACTAAATACTGTTGATTTCAAGCTATTGCTCTCTTATTATTTTTGGAAATTGCACGATCATCCATCTTTACCTCTTTATTTCCACATGATTGTCCTGATTCTGCCATGTTATTACTGAGCAATAATATGTTACCAAAATTCATTTATTCACATGTTTCTACACAAACTAAGGATCAAATTAATCTCTTTTTCTGCAGCACAATTGATTACAACAAAACTAAAAATTAATACAATACAAAGTTAGATTTTTTTTATGTATTGCTTTTATCAAAAACCATGCACGTGAGTAAAATACCGAGTGGAAAAAATGCAGTCCTAATTCAACAAACATAAACTAAACCACAGGAGGGCAGCCCATGCATATCTGTTGGAAATTTTTGATCTATAACAACAAAATCAAACATTTAAACAATTACAATATTGTCTTTGACCTGAATAACTCACTTTTTCCGAACTCTGTATCTGTATCCCCTGTATATCACAGATCATATAAAGCCCCTGACACTAAAAAACAAATTAAACAGGTTAAAGAATGATAAGAAGATCAAAACTGCTTACTAGACTTTAGCTCCTGATGTAGAATTCACATGAATGAAATACTCAGGGAGAAAGGTACAAAAATTAAACAATGCAAACATAAAAGGCACACAGCACATACAGATCTGTGTTTCCTTCATAAAAGGAAGGTCATGTTCAAGATGGCGACGCACACTGTTGCAGTGGCTTACGACTCTCAGTCTCGGTACTCCTTTTGTTTAGTAGGTACGTCCTGTTTGACCCACAACAACAATCTCATCATCAAGTTTGCTGATGACACCACAGTAGTCAGACTCATCTCAAAGGGAGATGAGGCAGCCTACAGAGAGGGAGTCCTCAATTTGGCAGCATGGTGTTCAGAGAACAACCTGGCACTGAACACCAAGAAAACCAGAGGTCATTGTCGACTTCAGGAGGCACAGCGCTGGCTTAGCCCCCCTATACATCAACGGGGAGTGTGTGGAGAGGGTCCGCACCTTTGGGTTCCTTGGTGTCCTCATCTCCCCTGACACCTCCTTGACAGACAACATTACAGTGGTCATCAAGAAGACCCAACAGCAGCCTCAGAAAAAATAAACTGAACTTCAATAACCCAAACTGTATATATTATTTATTTACATATTTCATTTCCTTTTTTTTCTACCCAATTATACATTTGCACATTTTATATATTTTTTTTCAGTAAATACTGCATCCCACCCCACCCCACCGGCCACCCCAGCAACATGTTTGCTCTGTATTTCATTGTTCTGTCCCAAGTAAAAGATTAAAAATGATTCATAATAATTTAGTGATAAAAATGTCATATTTCATCTGTGGTAATTTATGTTAAAAAAGAGAGTCATTTAGTTAAAAAATATTTTCTATACAGTCAGCATTAGTTTTTCTGTATCTTATTTTGAAGGAGTAGTCTGTGTTCGCAATGCATTGTGGGAAGCGGAAGCTGCAGTCAGTTGGGAAAAAGCATTGTACAGAAAGCCTGCCTATCCGTGTTTAAACTTCATCTCCTGTGCCCTGAATCTTTATATACACCATCGAAAGCAATGGCTGTAAGTTTATTACATGTTCTGGTTTGTTTATATGTTTATAACAGCTGATTTAGAGATCGTTTTTGGTGAATGTGTTTGTACCAGGAATTAGCCTTATCCCAGAAGCGGATTTTGCTTAGAGCATGGTCTATTAACATAGCAATGATGCTAGCGACCTAATTTGCATATCAGAGGATTGCTAAAACTACTGTTTGTCATTGCTTAGCAGCTAAGACTAACTTTGATACATGTTTTCTATCACTAGATATTTCTTTTTGTGCATTTATTTCACATGTCAAAGAGCTAAATGATATTTTATTTTCTGGTTTATTTTTTTAGTTTCACTCAGCACTTTCATCGAGCTATTCAAGCCACAATTGTAAAAGATTGTAAACTGTCGAGAAGACCGTAATAAAGGAGCAAGACGCTCAGTTTCCTGGCTCATGAAAATTGAGTTTGGCTTGCTGTTGACCTGCGTTAACATACACAGTGTATCCAACACGTAGCGATAACAGTACAGTGAAAAGCCAAGTCAGCAGTTGGTGGAAGATAAAGTTTTTGCCACAGCGATGGATGCCCACGGGGAGAAGGCAGAAGAAATGGCTAACTCAGGAGACAAAGCATCATCAGAGGCTAGCTCCCGATCCAAACACTCTGGCTCCAAGCGCTCATCTTCCAAGTTGTCCTCAAGGTCCAGTGTATTGGAAGCAGCCATCTTTGCAAGAGCTTCTGCTGAAGCTACAAACGCCAAAGCCTTGTACAGTAAGAGACAATTGGAAATTAAAAAGCAGCAAGCAAATCTGGAAATGGATTTACAGATGTTAGAGATAGAGAAAAAAGCTGCAGCCGCTACTGCGAAAGCAGAGGTTCTAGAAGCTGCCGCAGCTGTTGAACAAGAACAAGGAGAAAGTTTAAAAAGTTCAGTCCCACCACAAGTTACCAGACAGAGAACTATGGAGTACGTGCAACATCAAAGCCAGCTAAAGTCACATCCGGCTGAAGAAGCAACACCTCAAGTCGAACTGACAGCAAAGGCACCATCATTCACTCCTAGGAAACCAACCTCCTCTCCATCTGTACTCTCAAAAATGTACATAGAGGAGGAAACTTTTGGCCCACCAAGAGAGTATGTTGAGCCGAACAGTCACCATGCTCCTCACAATAGTGATGCACCTATGGCCGACTTTGCTAGGTTCCTTGCACGCAGAGAGTTAATCACAACAGGGCTCTTTAAGTTTGATGACACCCCTGAAAATTTTAGAGCATGGCAGTCTTCATTCTTAAATGCAACTGGAGGCATTGATCTTACATACAGCCAGCAGTTAGATCTCCTAGTCAAGTGGCTCGGTAAAGAGTCCTCAGAGCATGTTAAAAGAATCCGGGCTGTTTATACCAGTAACCCCAAAGCTGCCTTCCAGTTGTCATGGGATAGGCTGGAGGAGTGTTATGCTACACCTGAAGTAGTAGAGAATGCCCTGTTTAAAAAACTGGACAGTTTTCCTCGCCTTACAAACAGAGACAATGTTAAACTTAGGGAACTGGGAGATTTGCTCCTAGAGCTGCAGGTTGCTAAAGACGAAGCCTACCTCCCAGGCCTCGCTTACCTTGACACACCACGTGGGGTTAAGCCCATAGTGGAGAAGCTGCCTCCAAGCTTACAAGATAAATGGCTCCACACTGGTTCAAAATACAAACAAAAATATAATGTGACGTTCCCTCCATTCTCATACTTTGTAAAGTTTGTCCAGGAGGAGGCAAAAGCGAGAAACGATCCAAGTTTTGCGTCATGCAGCAGTCAACCCCTCAACAAAGGTGAGAGACCACCATTCCAACAAACTAGCTACAAATCACCTCTAACTGTAAACAGAACAGAGGTTGATACAAGTGCTTCTGCTAGTATCAGAGAGGATGATCTAACACGTTATTGTCCAGTCCACAAGAAAACGCATCCTCTAGCCAAATGTAGAGCTTTCCGGATCAAACCACTACAAGAAAGACGAAACATACTCAAAGAACACAAACGATGTTTTCGCTGTTGTTCTCCCATGCACACAATAAAGGACTGCGACCTGAAGGTCAAGTGTGAGGAGTGCCAAAGTGAAAAACATTGCTCTGCCATGCACCCTGACACGGGTCAAAAACCGCAGCCAGAAATTGCACCTGAACCAGAGCCTCAGCCCCAAGACAACACTCTACCCAAGGTAACGTCACGATGCACTGAGATCTGTGGTGAAGGCTGTCCTCCACGTTCTTGCTCCAAGGTATGTCTAGTTCGAGTTTTCCCTAAAGGTCAACCAGAACGGTCAGTTAAGATGTACGCCATTCTTGATGATCAGAGCAATTGCTCGCTGGCACGTCCTGAATTCTTTGAGCTATTTGGAATCAAGGGTAGCCCTCTGACATACCATATGAGAACGTGTGCTGGTTTAACTCAAATGCTCGGCAGGAAAGCAGTGGGGTTCCAAATTGAGCCTGTAGGTGAAGGCCCACGTCTAGACCTTCCTCCTCTCATTGAATGTGATGAGATAGTATTTAACAGAGACGAAATACCTACACCTGAAGTCGCTCTTGCCCATGCCCACTTGAAACATCTGGCTCCTCTGATACCTAAGCACGACCCAGCTGCCCAGATTGCAGTTTTACTGGGCAGAGACATCATACAAGTCCACAAGGCACGACAACAAGTCAATGGACCCCACAACGCTCCCTTTGCTCAGCGCCTAGACCTAGGCTGGGTAATCGTGGGGGAAGTATGCCTCAATGCTCACAGGGCAACGGTCAATGCCTATAAAACTCACGTGCTCTCCAACGGACGTCCATCTCTCCTCACTCCTTGTCCTAACAGCATGAAGATCAAAGAAAAACCATGCTATGGCGGGGAGCACAAGAGTAGCTTCTTAAAACGCAGTTCAAAACCCAATGCAGCAGAAGAAAAGCTTGGAGAGAAAGTTTTTGAGCGCACAGAATATGACAACCAGCATGCCCTGTCCTTTGAGGATGAGACCTTCCTTAAGATAATGGAAAAGGAAGTCCACCAGGATGGAAACAATAACTGGATTGCTCCTTTACCATTCAAGTCCCCTCGCTTGCCACTTCCAAATAACAGAGACCAAGCGCTGTCTAGACTTAACTCACTGAGACGCAACTTAACCAAAAACCCTCAAATGAAAGAGCAGTTCTCAGAATTTATGGACAAACTGTTTAAAAACAACCATGCAGAGATTGCTCCACCCATTGATGATAACACTGAGTGCTGGTACCTGCCTATTTTCGGCGTATATCATCCCCAGAAGCCCGGTCAGATACGGGTGGTCTTTGACTCCAGTGCCGAGCAGTCTGGCGTGTCACTCAATTCAGTGTTATTAACGGGCCCTGATCTCAATAACACCCTCCTTGGTGTCCTGATTCGGTTTAGGAAAGAACTCATTGCAACCACTGCTGACATCCAGCAGATGTTTTATGGGTTCCTGGTTAGACCAGACCACAGAGATTATTTGAGGTTTCTGTGGCACAAGGACAATGACTTGTCAAAGGAGGTGCAGGAGTACCGCATGCGGGTACATGTTTTTGGTAATAGCCCGTCACCAGCGGTAGCCATCTATTGCCTTCGAAGAGCCATCCAGGAAGGTGAGGCAAAGTTTGGAGCAGACACAAGTCACTTCGTCGAGAGACACTTCTACGTCGATGACGGGCTGATTTCAGTTCCCACAGAGTCTGCAGCCATCGATCTGCTCAAGCGCACATGTGCATCCTTAGCTGAGTCTAACCTCAAGCTCCACAAAATCGCCTCAAATAGTGTCTCAGTCATGCAAGCATTCAAGCCAGAGGATTTGGCCTCCGGCATCAAAGACTTGAGTCTCGGTGACGATGCTTTACCGGCCCAGAGAAGTCTAGGAATGTGCTGGGACATTAATACTGACTCATTTACCTTCAAGGTAGCTGTCAATGACAAACCCTATACCCGCCGTGGGGTTCTCTCAGTGATTAATAGCATCTTCGACCCCTTGGGACTAGCATCGCCAGTGACAATCAAAGGCAGACTCTTGTTACGCAAAATGTCAAATGGAGTCCAAGATTGGGATGCTTCTCTCCCCCAAGAGGAGATGGACGCATGGGAAACGTGGAAAATGTCCCTCCAAGATCTGAGCAGCCTTAGAGTGCCGCGCTGCTATGTACCAGCCTCCCTTTCCAAGTCCACTTACACTGAACTGTGTGTCTTTAGTGATGCCTCAAGCTGGGCTATTGCAGCAGTTGCATATTTGAAAACAGTCAATGCAGAGGGAAAATGTGAAGTCGGATTTGTGCTTGGGAAAGCAAAACTTTCACCCCAACCAGAACCCACAATACCTCGTCTTGAGCTTTGTGGAGCAGTTCTAGCGGTGGAGATGGCGGAGCTCATTCTGGATGAACTTGATCATAAACCGAACACTGTCAAATTCTACTGTGACAGCAGGGTGGTTCTTGGGTACATTTGCAACGATTCAAAGCGCTTTTATGTCTACGTACATAATCGAGTTCATCGTATACGCCAGTCCACACCCCCTGAACAGTGGCATTATGTTACATCAGAGCAAAACCCAGCTGATCTAGCAACCAGGTCGGTACCTGCATCGCAGCTCATGGACACTATGTGGTTTAAGGGACCAGACTTCCTTTACAAACTACATGAACCAGAGACACATGAATCGTTTGAGCTGGTTGAACCTGAAGTGGATGCTGAAATCCGACAAGTTGGTACTTTCGTTACTCAGATTCAGAAGAGCGGACTCACACCAGAACGCTTCCAACGCTTTTCAAGCTGGACGTCACTGGTACGTGCCATTGCCTTCTTAGTTCACCAAGCTCGTTCTCACTCATCAAGCAACTCGTCAAATCATTCATGTAGGGGCTGGCATAGATGCAGAGAACCACGCACTCCAGAGGAGATGGATGCTGCCAGTAACCTCATTCTCCAGTCTGTTCAAAAGGACGCCTTTCCTGATGAGTATGCTGCTCTCCAAAACAGTCAAACCATCCACAGCTCTAGCCCCATTGTGGCCCTTGACCCCTTCTTGGATGAAGGCCTCATCAAAGTTGGAGGTCGCCTCAAACATGCTTCATTGGACCCAACGTTAAAGAATCCAAAAATTCTGCCAAGCAAGCATCATGTGTCAAAGTTGCTTGTCCTGCACTATCATGCTAAGGTTGTGCATCAAGGAAGGCAGTTCACAGAGAGTGCAGTTAGGCAAGCTGGACTGTGGATTGTAGGCTGCAAAAGACTGGTCTCATCCATCATCCACCGCTGCGTAACATGCAAGAAACTCAGGGGGAAACTACAGACTCAAAAAATGGCAGATCTCCCGCCTGAAAGACTTGAAACATGCCCTCCATTTTCATACGTCGGGTTGGATGTGTTTGGCCCATGGTCAGTGGTCACTCGACGCACACGAGGTGGCGCAGCACAAAGTAAGAGGTGGGCAATACTTTTTACATGTATGACTACAAGAGGTGTACATATCGAAGTCATTGAATCTATGGACACTTGCAGCTGCATAAATGCAATACGCAGATTCTTTGCAATAAGAGGCCCAGCCAAACAAATGCGGTCAGACAGGGGCACCAACTTCATCGCAGCAAGCGTGGAGCTTGGCATGGCACAACCAAACAAGAACCCTCCCAACATTGTCAACCATCTTCACGCCAACGGTTGCACATGGGAGTTCAACCCCCCACATGCTTCCCACATGGGGGGCGTCTGGGAAAGGATGATTGGGGTAACTCGCCGAATATTGGATTCTATGCTCTTGCAGAACAAACACACCCGTCTGACACATGAGGTGCTTTGTACCCTAATGGCTGAGGTATCGTCTATAATCAATGCAAGGCCCTTGGTCCCTATTTCAACTGACCCTTCCTCACCATTCATACTCTGTCCTGCAATGATACTGACCCAAAAGCAGGGCGTTCCTTCTCCACCAGGAGACTTTTGTGGAAAAGACTTGCTCAAGAACCAATGGAAACAAGTGCAAGCACTCGCCAATGGTTTCTGGAGTCGCTGGAGAAACGAATATCTCAACACCCTCCAGTCAAGGCGCAAGTGGCATGGAACACACCGCAACCTTCAGTCAGGCGACATTGTGTTGTTGAAACACAATCAAGCACCCAGAAACGAATGGACAATGGCTATCATCACGGCGACCTTTCCAAGCAGTGATGGGAAGGTCAGAAAGGTCGAAGTGAGGACATCTTCCCAGGGAGTCTCAAAGACTTACCTGCGTCCCATTTCAGATGTTGTTGTGCTCTTAGAAAAGGAAATGACTGATAAAAAGTAGTAGTGGCATCAGTAATGCCAGGCGGGGAGTGTTCTGTCCCAAGTAAAAGATTAAAAATGATTCATAATAATTTAGTGATAAAAATGTCATATTTCATCTGTGGTAATTTATGTTAAAAAAGAGAGTCATTTAGTTAAAAAATATTTTCTATACAGTCAGCATTAGTTTTTCTGTATCTTATTTTGAAGGAGTAGTCTGTGTTCGCAATGCATTGTGGGAAGCGGAAGCTGCAGTCAGTTGGGAAAAAGCATTGTACAGAAAGCCTGCCTATCCGTGTTTAAACTTCATCTCCTGTGCCCTGAATCTTTATATACACCATCGAAAGCAATGGCTGTAAGTTTATTACATGTTCTGGTTTGTTTATATGTTTATAACAGCTGATTTAGAGATCGTTTTTGGTGAATGTGTTTGTACCAGGAATTAGCCTTATCCCAGAAGCGGATTTTGCTTAGAGCATGGTCTATTAACATAGCAATGATGCTAGCGACCTAATTTGCATATCAGAGGATTGCTAAAACTACTGTTTGTCATTGCTTAGCAGCTAAGACTAACTTTGATACATGTTTTCTATCACTAGATATTTCTTTTTGTGCATTTATTTCACATGTCAAAGAGCTAAATGATATTTTATTTTCTGGTTTATTTTTTTAGTTTCACTCAGCACTTTCATCGAGCTATTCAAGCCACAATTGTAAAAGATTGTAAACTGTCGAGAAGACCGTAATAAAGGAGCAAGACGCTCAGTTTCCTGGCTCATGAAAATTGAGTTTGGCTTGCTGTTGACCTGCGTTAACATACACAGTGTATCCAACACGTAGCGATAACAGTACATTCATTGTAAATCTTTATAGTGACAATAAAGAAGGCATTCTATTCCAAAATAAATTAGATTATCCTCAGTATTACTGAGTGAAATGAAGTGAAAACAGTTGAAGTAGTACACTGTAGATGAAGCCGCCTCCCCATTATTTAAATTGAACAGGAAGTTTCTGACAAATGTGTGAATCATGCAAGTGTTGTATAGTAGCTCTTTCTAGGAAGTCTCAGCAAATAGTAGCAAGCAAGTGTATACAGTGAGTCTCAGTGCTTATCTAACTAACAAAAACATTTCTTTACAAATTACAAAGATATATTTTTCTGTTGTTTGTCAAAGCTTGAGCAGACGTTAATATTTATAGAATAAAAGGGTTTGTTTGTGTTGCAGAGACACTTGTAGTAATTCTGAAGTTGAGATCTTGAAGCCTCAGTGTGATGAGCTGTCCACAGAGCTACGCAGAAGGTAAGAACTTGATAATGTAAATACTGTTAGCATGCAGCAAAACTTTTCTTGGGTCTTGAAATATGTTAAATTGATGTTTCTGGCCATAGATTTGGAGTCAAAGTCAAAATAGGGGGGCAGGTCATTAAGAGATATAAAAACAAAAAAAAATAAATTAAAAACGATCCTAAAATGTACAGGTAGCCAGTGGATAAATGTAAAATGTATAATGTAGAAAATGTATAAATGTTTTTAATCCTACCAAACCTTTTTTTTTTGGCACTATTTGCCCAGGAACATTTATTTAATAAATTAAATTTTACTTCAACATGGTGACAAAGCAATTTCGATGGTGGTTACGGGAAACCGTTTCAGAGCTCTAATGTGTAACTGTAATATTACAGATTGGAGCTTGTCACTGGAATGTGTATACATTCATTTGGTGATGCAGAAAATATATAAACATTGTTACTCTAATCTGCTCTACTACTAATTTGATGCCGGCTGTGTTTTAAAGTTTAGCAGTCACAGGCATTAGGATATAGAATACATGCCAATAATACCTGTTCAATCAATAAAATTAATTAATCTTTGATCTGCCAACAAACTAAAGCAATTTCCACTTCTTTATTAGTTCAGGGGACAGCAACCTTTAATGTTTAAATGTTAAATTAACAGAAAGATCTGATAGCTACGTTTGTGATCTCAGATGGGGTTTTGTTATCCAGCTAACATAAAGAGAGCATAGGTATGTTTAAATGGCGTCACAGTGTATCTGTCTGAACTAAGCAAACTAAAAAGACAAAACATGAGCAGGATAAAGAGACAATGTGAAAGTACAGAGAAAGTTATACACAGAGGACCGATCACTAATGAAAAACAAACTCCACATCCCAAAACACTTAAAATAGAAAACCTAAGTAGGAACTGAAACATGAACTCAAACTAAGAATTCAAAACAGAAATCACGGATCAAATCTGAGGACCATAAACGGTGTTAGTTGTCTATAGAAAAAAGCATGTCTTTGGGCTGTGGACACTGAGAGGTCCCAGCAAGACAACCCAGAACTTGAGGGAGTAGTGCTAACCACTACACCAACATCCTGTACCTGCATATATATATTTTTGAAATGAACAAGTTAACAAGATCAGGGCAGCTGCTGCTAGTTTGTGTTTCCTTTGCTTTTATTACCAACAAAGTCACTGTAAGAATGCTATTTTTTGTGTCCATTTTGCCTCAGACGCTCAGGATAAACATGTTTAACATGAGCTTATGTAGCTGCTAGTGGAAACATTGAAGTCTAAATATATCTGGATCTTTGTTCCTTCCTCTTCTTAAACTTTCTGATGATATACCCCTTTACCTGTATACAGTTATTCAACTAGTTCTCCTTTTCTCCTTTATTATGTCCAGATTAAATTCTTTGGACAGTTATCAGAAAAGCATTAAGACTCACTCCCAGAGATGCCACTTTAACCAGGGTAGCACCCCTCGCTGTGTAAAAGTCCTGCAAACCTGTTGATAAAGTGAGTAAAAGCTATTGATTTCATCTTTCATGCTGTGGTTGGGCGTGGTTCATGGTGCAGCTGTGGGGTAGGTTGGCGCACCTGAGCGAAATCAGCACATCACTCCTCCCCAGCACATAAATGAACGAGGGCCTGTTGTTGTGCTGTTGTTGATTTGGATGTCGAGCTGTGAGCGGAGTGCTGCAGCTGTGGTTTGTACAGCAACTGTGAATAAAGATGTCATGCAATGGTGAATTGTGGTTGTGTCGTGCCTCCTACCTGTCACACATGTCTTTCAAGTTCCAGTCAGAATATTCATCTAAATACCACCTCAACTTGGATTTAGACAGGTGTTGTAGAACAGCTCTTGTTATGTTACTTTAGCACGGCTAAATCTGTTTGGGCTTGTGGTGGCCTAGTTGAAGAAGATGGTTTTTACAGCATAAGCTTAGATAAATGAGTCAATTCCTTTGACCTCTAGCTACAGTTGTAAAAATGTTAAAAACAAAAATCACAACTGAGTCTTCTCAAAGCACATACTGACTAATCCTCCTTTACACTGTCTGTATGGAAACATGTGTGAGTAAAATATTTAAATTGCCAACAAGAAATCAACTAATCTGGGCCATCTGTTACCAAGAGACACAAAAAAGGTCTTTTATCTCATAGATGTAAACGCTGCACAAAATAATGAGTTCAATAAATGCATATAAAATATTATACAGATTTATGACACAGTGTTTTATTTTTTCAATGAAGCATTCCCTAATTGATTTTTAATGTTTGTGACAGAAACTATAGAATCACTCAATACCCTTTATCTTGAACTGAAGTTCAGACACATGCAGATTTAGGCTGTCCAGTTACTGCTAGTCTTACTGCTAGTCAGATACTTCTGAGAGTCATTTTACAGGATGTATTAGACCAAGACTTTGAGTAACGATCTCCACCTTTACACCCATCATCACACAGTCTTCCTCTGGCTAGATGTTCAACTCATTGTAGTATTGCATGGTGAGTCGAACTAAATGATGAAGAACAGAAATAAATGGTTTAGTAAAAGGTTCCTAACTTTGATTCTGGAAATGAAACAAAATGTTTTCACATCAGTAAAGCTTTCTGTTCAGTACATTAACCCTAACTCAGACAAGGTCTGGGGTGATTTGTGACAGACAGACAGCAGCAACTTGAAAGGAAAGATTTACAAGATGACAGTGAGACCTGCGCTTATAGAAACACAGGAGGCAGAGCCGAGGGTGGTTGAGTTAAAGATATTAAGATTTTTGTTGGCAGTGACCAGAACAGACGGGATTAGCAATGAATATATCAGAGGAAATTCCCAATTTGAGCAGATTGGAAACAAAGTTAGAGAGGCAAGGCTGAGACAGCGTGGACATTTGTAGAGGAGGAAGAGTGGACGTGATGGAAAAAGGATGTTGAAGATGGAGCTGCCAGGCAAGAAAAAAAAAAAAAAAGGAAAACCCCAATGCAAATTCATGGATGTAGTAAAGGAGGACATGTAGAGGGTTGGTGTGATAGGGTAGGATGGAGGTGACCCTTAAAGGAATCAGACAAAAGAAGGCAACAGGTAATTTCCTCCAGTGTTTATTTCTATATGTGTTGACATTTAGTAGTTTCATAAGCATGAGCAGTTGGAATATTCTCCACTTGTGTCAGAAGTATTGACTTTTTACATATTAAGCACATTATTCTCTACATACATTTATTTGCTATTGCCAAACTAACATTGCTACACTCACCATCCTGGGTTTGTTTGTGTGAGCATTAAGTCACAGTCAAATTCAAACATTCAGCAAATTAAAGCAAATACTCAGTCACATGTTGCAGAATTAACTAATTTGTGCATTCTTACATTGTTTCTTTGTTCTGAGCTTGGGTATGTCAGGTGTTAGAAAGGCCCACCCACTATTTCCTGACTTTTAAAATACAATAGGTTAAACCAACAGGAGGGGTGTTTCCCATCTTTTGTTTGTTTCTGGATTACGGAGTGGTTTGTTGAATATTTTTTGTTATATAGAGCCATTTAGTTGTGTAAATGTGTTAATCAGGAGAGTAGTGAGCTTTATGTGATTCTCAGCTATTTGTGCTGAATTTTAGCTCTCTCAGCTCAAGCTAGTAGTACTAGCTAGACTAACTGAAGGTAAATAGACAGGTCCATATATAATAAGTCTAAGCTTGATTCAGATAATGAAGGACAGGTGAGCTGTGTTACTGAGTCTATGGGTGTGGTGATTTTTGTTCTAAGTTCATTTTGGGGAGTTTTGGTTAAGTTTTATGTATAATGGAGGTAACTGTAAATAAATTGCTCATCTCTGGGAACCTGAAATGTCTGCTGAGCCTGCTTACCTACCACCTTTTCCAACACTCTTCTACACTGAGACACTTTGAGATCCACTACATAAGAACACTGAGTTACGTAAACGTAAATTAAAAAATTAATGTGGGGGTAAATCAACAGAAAGGTAAAGAAAAGGGGAGCTTCAGTTATAGCTGAGCTAAGAAAAACATTTCATTAAACATAAAGTGGGCTGTAGATAAAGTCTCTTCTCCATTTTTAAATCTAACAGGAAGAGGTTTTTTCTAACATAGTGGTGTGAAACATGAAAATGACATAGAGCATTTATTTTGAGAAGATGGGAGGAGGAAAATATATTTAGTGCTAGTGTCTTTGTACCAGCTCTAAGCACTACAAACAGTTCTTAAACTGTTGTCAAACCTTAAGTAAAATATGAATAGTCACAAAATAAATGTTTTTATGCTTCAGTTGGACTAAGTTGACACATTGTGCTGTCTACAGAACAACACAAAAACAGCATTTTGTCTCGTGTGTATATTTGTTTCCTCCGGGCACTCCAGCTTCTCCCTTCAGTCCAAAAACAAACTTTTTAGGTCAACTGGTGACACTCAGTTGGTCGTGGTTGTAGACACAACAAAACAGAAGGTAGACAGCAATTAAAACCCAATTTGAACCTGTATATTAAAAAATTTCATTGTGAGTTTTAGTCTTTATGGGCAGGAAGGATCCTTCAATTAGGATTGAGATAAAACAGATTAATAAATGCAATAAAGCAACTTTAAAATAAGGACAGAACTTTGTAAACTGAATTTTCATGAACCTTATACTCACTCCGATAATTTTAACACAAATCCATATCTTACTTTATTGAGCTTTTTTTTTTTTATTTATTTATTTTTTTACATTTTTAAATCTATGTTCTTCACACAAGACAACCATTTCAAATGAAACTAATTTCATCAGAGAAGCATTTTAGCCATAAGTTTATTTGTGGATTTTTCTGTTGTTGAAAATCCAAAATAATCAGCAGGTTCTGGCACTATATGGAAAACACATTATCAATTAACATTTATGTGATCTGAGTCAATCATCAGTTATGTTGATCTTTCTGTCATCAGTGGTGTAAGAGGACATTTCCTTTCATCAGGGATGGTTAGGAGGTAATAAATGAAGCACTGGAGGACCTTTCCTGATTATTAAGAGAATGTGACCAGCTCTTATGGTGGCTGTCATGCAGATACTTGAGGGGTTTTTTTTAAGTCACACCTGTCTGACTCACCACTGCCTGACATGTTAACCAATGCACAAAGTCTCATGTTTCCTGTTGCTGTTGTTCTCTGGGTTTGTGTATTCAAGCTAACCACAGTGTGTTATCACCACACTTAAAGGGATAGCTCACCAAAATGTATTTGTTTGTTAAGGTGATTTTTTTCAAGCTGCTTAGGTTGTTTGTATTTAACACTAGAATTACTGAGCCTTTTTTCCCTGGTGCAAGTCCCTACTACTAGATTTACTGGCCTGCGCAAATCTGCGTAAATTCCCCCCGACCTTAACACCTCTTGGCACCCCGCTGAGATTTTCACAGGTCTTCAGCTCCATTGTTCTCCTGCTTTTGTTGTGCAAACACACCCTCCCCCAACCCCTAACCATGAGAGATTCAGGTCTTTCCTTCCCTGCAAGGCTACTTTCCTTCCTTACCTGCAGAGTACTATACACCATGGTAGTTTCTATGTGCAATATTTCTCATATGTAATATTAGTTCTTGTCAATCCTTGTCACTACATTGGATGCCTGTCCATACACATTTATACAGAGAGTTGTACATATATTTATATATTTATATAGCTACACCTTATATAATATGCATAAAGTCTAGTTATACACACAGACACATCTATATCATATATATATACATATATATATATATATATATATATATATATATATATATACATACATACACACAGATAGATCTCTCTCTCTATATATATATATAGAGAGAGAGAGAGATCTGTGTATAAATATATATATATATATATATATATATATATATATATATATATATATATATATATATATATACATATATATATATATACACAGATAGATCTCTCTCTCTATATATATATATAGAGAGAGAGAGAGATCTGTGTATAAATATATATATATATATATATATATATATATATATATATATATATATATATATATATATATACATATATATATATATACACAGATAGATCTCTCTCTCTATATATATATATAGAGAGAGAGATCTATCTGTGTGTATGTATGTATATATATATATATATATACACAGATAGATAGATAGATAGATAGATAGATGTGTCTGTGTGTATACATACACCAATATTTTTGAATACTCGTGTCCATATATATGTTTCCAGATTGTTTGTATAGTGCACTTTCTATACCGTGCTCTGTCCACTTTTTTGCAATGACAGATTTGCTGTGAGTGTGTATGTGTGTGTGTGTGTGTGTGTTTGTGCAACATTGGCATTTGTTTACTCAGATCCAAGGCAGGCCAAACCTCTGTGTTCCAACCTACATACAAAAGAAACACATTCACAATATATGGGTACACAAGTCTGTTTTATTTCAAAGTGTTTCAAACTTTACAGCGTTTGCAGACCCAGTGTTCATCATCCCTGCATTTGGCACAGGTGAATTTCTGACATGTTACACAGGTAAACCTGCTGCGATTCCTGTTGCAGCTCTCTTGCACCTGGCACTGCGTTGGCTTTACAGTCCCCGGCACAGCAGCTGCAGCAGCCTGCCTCTGTGCTAATATTTCCTTGTGTTCCTTGTGCGGCAACGAAGTTGCTGAGCTAGAAGACTCAGAAACAATCTTCTTTTGCCTGTCCACCCTGTACATGCTTTGTACAAAATGTAGGCATTCACTGCTGCCAGGTCCAGCATATTGTAGAAAACCGCTACTGGCCACCTGCGTGTTGCTGATTTTACGGAATACATCCGTGCCATTTGGTCCAACACGTCTACACCACACTGTAAAAGCAGAGAGAGAGAGTCATGAGTATATGTTTTTTTCTATAGGCCTGTGTAGCACACATCAGAAAACATTGTAGCACTGGTGAAAAATTGTACACACATTCACATACCTTCATGTGGTTATAGTCTGTTATCGTGTTGGGTTTCCTCTTTCTGCCGTAACCGATCGTCACGTCTTGGTGCATGGAACTTAGAACACACACAGTCTTGTTTTTTTTAGTTGCATAAATTGTCAAGGAGACACTGCCACTTCTAAGCACTGAAGTGGAGAATACCTCTCGCTTTGCAGTATCTTTTGCAAGTTGAGGAAGTTCACGCCGGACTTTATTCACTGTGCCCAGTAACGTTGTTTTGCGCTGCAGCAGTCTGTGCGACAGTGACAGTGAAGTAAAGAAATTGTCCGTTGTGACATTTCTCCCATCATCCAAAAACGGCTCCATCAGTTTCATGACCACGTTCTCTGCCAGCCTCTCTTCCTTCTGACGACTGGGGTCCTTTCCCAAGAAAGGAGATACACTGCAGACATATTTGGTGTCCAAATCCGTGGCCATCCAGAACTTGATCCCAAATTTGTCTGGCTTGGTTGCAATATACTGTGTGAATGGACAACGAACCTTCTTGCAGCTGGCAACAACGGTCGTGCATTCATTGACTTCCGCAAGAAATGTGGTCAAAATCTCATGAGTAAGTTGAAGCATTTCTACCAGGCATTTCTGAAAGTTGTAACACAGAGGTTTGGCCTGCCTTGGATCTGAGCAACTCTGAGTGAGCAAATGCAAATGTGCCAGGCCTCAAGGATAATGGGTGGTTTGCACAACAAAAGCTGTAGGAGAAGCAAGCTGACGACCTGTGAAAATCTCAGCAGGGGTGCTTAACACCTCGGGACTTGAACCAGAAAATAAAAAAGCCAGTAATTCTAGGGGGTGTTGGGTTTAGGGAAGTTACGCAAATTTGCGCAGGATAGTAAACCTAGTGTTAAAGGATTTTAGAATCTGGTAAGATTTTTTTTTATTATGTCCCAATATGTGAAACCTTAGGATGGAAAGACGGTGGGCCTTTCTTTCTTACATGATTCTGTAGCTCTGATCTAGAGATAGGATGATTGTGAGCTTTTAAATACTCACTGTCATGTCCAAGAAACTAGTTTGAGATGATTTGAGCTGTTGCACATAAGAAGATGGTTACTCTGTGGTCATAATGTGTGCTGTTTAAATGATACTAAAATATCCCACACACACAATTGCAGAACCATTAGCCTCAATCCTTGATAAAAGTGTCATAGTTCTGTCACAGTCAGCAGGAGGTGACTGTGCGAGGATGTGTAAAGATGGACTCAATTGCAGACAAGAAGAGAGACGAAACAGGGGTTAAACAAAAGCAAGCCATTTATTTTGGCTGGTAAACATGAACACAAAACTCAAACGAATGCAAACAGGGGCGAGATCTAACTGAAAACCTAAACTGGGAAAACTAAATAACTATGACAACTGAGACGAGACTGAGAAACTATAAATCAACTATGACAACTATGATAACTATGACACGAGGCACATGGACACAATTTCGAGCAGGAGAATGAGAGAAGTTATTGAACAAGAAACATGAAACTAAAAAAAAACAAAAATCATGAAACCCGTGGAAACTTGACGAGATGTGGAGGGAGATAACACAGACGACCTGATAAAGACAGAATAACAAACACAGACTAAATACACAAAGGAGGTGATCAGGGGAAGTGGAAACACATGGGGAAATAGCTGATACAAATGAACATTATGACGCTACTGTGAAAAGTAACACTAAGTACAATGAACATAGAAACAGGACTTTCAAAATAAAACAGGAAACATAACGAGACACCAACATGACATAAGCGGGACAACATGAAACACAAAGAAATTAAACATGACAGGTTAAGACATACAAACCAACAAAAGAGACTTAAACACAGGGGGTGATGACACAAAGGGATCTAATAAACAACGGACTAAAACTGAGCAACCTAGAAGCTTAAGATGACTAGATGATCTTTACATAAAAAGTGAATATTGAAATACAAGGAAACTCAAATCCTAACTAATAATAACAACAACCAGAACTTAACATACCTTCAACAATAATATAAGAAATGAGCAATACAGAATGAACTCAAAATGCTGGGTCACAGACCCGGGCCCTGGCAGGTTCTGGGTATTTGACCCAGGGTTTCCATGTTTCTGGACACCATACTGTTTGTTTTAAATATTCTATGTCAGTGGTTCTCAAAGTTTTCTAAATGAGTACCACCTCATAAAATATATGGCTCTTGAAGTACCACCCTTATCACCACATACAGTTTACACGAGACAATTGTATTTCTTATATGAATGTTATTTATTTCAACTGTCATAAACAGGATGTGACAAGTGATAATAATAACAAGTGTACTACATTAAAACATTAGCAGGAGATATCGGATCTTTAAGTGATGATGTGTGAACCCTGCTTCCATTTCCAAACTACTCTGCATTTGTTAAGGCTGTTGTATTTTTAACATGTTTTAATGGTTTATATTTTGTTCTATTTAATCTGAACAAGCCCCTAAAAAAAGTCACTGATCACTGTCAGCCTCTCTCGGTTTTTATTGCCACTATTCATTTTAAAGCTCAGTTTTTAAAGCATTAACATAGCTACTAGGGGTGGGTTTTAATAATCGATTCATCGATTAAAATCGATTCTGGCTTGGATAACGTGAAATCGATTCATTAAAATCCTGAATCGATTTTTTAATATAAATTTATTTTGCCCGAAACGCCAGAATCTCAGGTGAAACCTCACAAAATTTCAACAACCACCAAACAGCTAAGACAGTAAATGAGAGCAGGTACACAGATTCTGCACAAGGACGTAAACACACAGGCGGACCCGCGGATCAGAATCAGTGAGATGTCGCCTTTCTCACCCGACGGGCCTGCAGCTTTAAGCGGCTGCGCGCGCTCCCTCGGACGGCAATCACTTTCTGGCAGACAATCACTTTTTGGCACAACAACAGCACGGACACGGTCGGGGCTGAAAGCCGACAGCTCGCTGATTCTGATGTTTCGGCGGGTCCGCGCTTTGTTTTCACGTCCTTTTTGCGCTGATTCTAAAGCTGTTAGTTTTATCTCTCTCCAAACAATATTGACCGAACCAGCAGCAAAAGAAGTTCCAAACTACGCTTTACATAAACATCGTCATGGATTCCCTCTGACTTTTACTGTTTTCCTGCCACCACGATAAAATCACACTTCATGCACAGCTCTCTCCCTCTCTCTCTCTGTACTGTTTTCTGCATTATGCGCTTGCTTGTTACACACAAGTCTACCGTTGTTTACAGCGCTGTCGGCCGCTGTTTTTTTCCATTTACATACTTCTGAAAAGAAAACCTAATTTCTGCCGTTCAATACTGAACAAATTTAAACTTTTTAAAATTATGCAAAATGCAAAACGCTTAGCCGTGTCTCTAATAAAACTGCTGTAACGTCAGAGGTAACGTTCATATGTTGATTAATGGTTTTCTTTCGTTTTTGATGTACTGCAGAATATTTTTATAAAATCCCAGGCCAGGAAAACCACCTTCATGTTTTTCTGTGTTTTATCTTCAGCTACTTTGACACAAAGGCACCTTTGATAAAGTCTTGCGTGTGTCAGCTTCCTTTTTATAGATTCAAAATATGTAAATGTACTGATCTGAATTATAATATTTCTGACTGTCAAAATTTCCCAGATTCAAATCGAATTTAATCGAATCGAATTAAATCGAATTGTGGATCGAATCGATTCGGGACCTTGTGAATCGGAAACGAATCGATTCTAGAAATCAGTGATGATACCCAGCCCTAATAACTACAGCCCAGTCCATGCAGCAGTATATTAATGACTAACCTCGTTTTGTGGATGGATTATCTCAGTTGTTCTCCTCATTGTAGTTTGGTCCGTTTACAGCCAGAGATGGGTAACAAGTAACGCATTACTGTAATCCGATTACTTTTTTCAAGTAACGAGTAAAATAAGGGATTATTATTGCAAAAAAGGTAATTAGATTACTGTTACTTTCCCGTAAGCATGTTGTGTTACTACGTTACTAAACCGTGATTTTTTTGCCAGAGTGTCTCATGACAATGACATGTACGTGAGTGCAGCGTTTGTGGCAACTGCTGTGTGCAGATCAACAATGGATAATATATCAAGTGCTGGAGAGCATATGACCGTGCAGCGTTTAACGCGTGGAAGTGCTGACCTTACTTTGAGTTTGATTCCGTAAAAAGTGACAAAAATATTAGCGTCCGCTGTTCACTGCATGGGAAGGAAACTTCTTTTTACAGCGTAAAAAAACCCCTAAACTTCTGAGCTAGCACCAAGTACGCTGCCACAGAATGGGAAATTCACAGAGAAACTCCCGGTTCCTTCCATGAAGATGACTGCTGCGACACACTTGCACCAGGGCAAACCTCCGCCTGCCCCACTCCTGCTATACAGGTGAAAATAGAGCAACAGGACCGCTTGATGCATAAAGTTAAAAGATTAAAACTAATAAAACAAGTTTTTAAAAGAGACTTTTTCATTTGATTACATTTTATATGATGGATTATGCAGAAAAAGTAGAATTGGGCTGAAAGATCTATTGCTTTATTACCTATTCAGGGTGTAAATCATGTTTTTTAAAAGTAACTAAGTAGCTAAGTAATTAATTACTTTTGAAAATAAGTAATCAGTAAAGTAACGGGATTACTTTTCGGGGGAAGTAATCAGTCATTAGTTACTGATTACTTTTTTCAAATAACTTGAACAACACTGTTTACAGCACCCTGCCACGCAACTGCATTTGTCTCTAACCATCAGGAACCTTCACGTTAACTTTTATTAAGTGGAAAAAAGTTAGTGTTCATCCTTTAGCTTCACTGTGCTTATTAGCATAACATAATATGCTAACCATAGCTGTGTAGCTGCACCATGCAGTACATCATTATATACCAGCTAGCCTAACTTCAGTAATCCTAAAACGTTACTGCTGTTTAGTTTTCTGTCTTCATTTATGTCTGAAGTGATAGCAGAGCTGTACGTTCTAAATTTTGTGGTGGTTAAGCTGTCGGATTTTTGGCTTCATGACCCTCCTTCGTGTTTCGTGCACTTTGAAGTTCAGTTTACTATTCGTGGTGTTTCAACCAACGACACGAAATATCATTACGTGATGGCCTCGCCGGATCCGATGTCCACTCACCGTGTGATGACCCTCCTCTGGGATCCCCCTCACCCAAGGGAAATACACCACTCTCAAGGCGCTGCTGCTGCGGCGCTACTCCATCTCCATGCAAACGGGCAGAGAAACTCCTCTCTCTCTTGGGCCTGGGTGATGGTACCGCTCTTGAGCTCATGTGATTCACCCCAGGTGGTGCTCAGTCTGGTCCCGCAGCTCCTCCCTTCCCTGGCTCCGGTAAGGACCTGCTGTGCTGCATCCTAGGTTTCAGCACCACTGTGGTGTGATTGAGACACGGCGGGTCCAGAGATTGTTGTTCAGAGCCATCTTTATTGCACATCACACCAAATTCCACACAATTTACGACTCTACAACCCCTGCTTCCCAGTGTTGAATGCGGCGGGCGTAATTGCGGGTGCCGTGCAGGTGCGTCCGCACTGCACCACAGACCACGCCCCACTACAGACAGTCTGTTATCCTGTGTTCAGTGTGCTCAATTTTGCTTCCCCCATTCTGTTTGTCTGTATTAGTTCCAGCTATATTCCCTCCTATTTCCCATCCCACCTTTGTTGTTCTGTGTGTATTTAAGTCTTCTGTCTTCCTCTGCTTGCAGTCCTCTCATGTAATGCGTTTTTGAGTTATCCATGAGTTCCTTGTTTCCTAGTCTCTCAGTTCAAGCTTCTGCCTCGTGTGAGTTTTTGTTTTTCTAGCTTTCAAGCTACAGCAATAAAGTGCCTTCCTCAGTCTATTCCCCATTGACTTAGAGTCCTCCATTTGGGTCCTGCTTTGCCTGCCAGATAGCCATACCTGACTAAAAATGAAGGACTGAGCTATGCTTTCACGTTGTTTCCTGTTGTTGGCCGTCTGGTTAAGTTTTGACATTCAGAGATGCTCTTCTGCATACCTTGGTTGTAAAGACTGGTTATTTGAGTTACTTCCATTCTGCCCATTTACCTCTGGCCTTTGGCGTTAAAAAAGGTATTTTTACCCAGAGAACTGTCGCTCACTGGACATTTTCACTTATCAGGATCATTCTCTGTAAACCTTTGAAAAGACCAGTCTGTATCGCACCAACAACCATGCCAGGTTCAAAGTCCCTTTAATCACCTTTCTTTTACATTCACAGTCTTGGTTTGAACTTTAGCAGGTCTTCTTGACCATGTCTTCAAGGCTAAATGCACTGAATTGCTGCCATGTGATTCGTTGATTAGATATTTGGATTAACGAGCAGTTCAACCGGTGTACCTAATGAAGTGGTCAATAAGTAGGTTTGCCAACTTTTTAACCATTAAATAAGGTGCTCTCTGGTGTGTCAGAATCGCAATGCACAACCAGCTGGGCATAGTATAACTATGTATGTGGCATTGCAGGTAACGGTCAATATACGTGACATTTAACGTAGAATAAGGGACGAACCAGTTTTGCTCATTAAATGGGATGTCCCGGCTAAAACAGGACATCTGGCAAGTGTATTTAATCCACAAAAAACATTTAGTATTTATTCAAATAACAGTTTAAAAGAGTGATGTGAATGTAATTAACTTCTTTGGCACAAATAATCACTGCTCGGTTTTTCTAACAGCTAAGTTATAGTGCAAGTAGGAAAGAGAAAACAAGAGGACCAGCAGCTCTAGAGGCCACCACAGCCATGACACAGTGGCCTATAAAGTCCTCCCCATTCTT